>NW_022589710.1:66191744-66355063 GCF_004348235.1 Phoca vitulina | reverse complement strand
CCCCCCTCCTCTGACCGCAGGAGTTCTCGGGCTGCTCCCCGTGGCCGTGCAGCCAGGTGGCGAGGCCAGGGGTCGCCCTCCCTGCTCAGTGTCCTGCACGAGCCCGGTGCTGCCCCCCCGCCCCCCTCCCCGGAGAGCAGGCCGCTCCTGGGGCTGCCCGGCCCACTCACCACGGCTCGCTTCGCTGGGCGGGGAGGACTGGGCTGCGGGGACGGCTTCTTGGGCGGCGGGGCCTGCTGCGGCGGGGGCTGTGGGGCGGGCGGCTGCGCGTCCTTCTGCTGTGGCTGCGGCGGGTCGGAGCCTGGAGCCGGCTGGGGCGGCGGCCCTTGTGGCACTTGCGGTGTAGACTGGAGAGGCGGGGGCTGCTGCAGCTGGTGGGGCGTGTGATGAGGCATCTGTTGTTTTCCTTGTGAGTAAAGATCCAGGATTTGGTGGCAGATGTCTGAATGATGGACAATTACATTTGTCACAGATTAATCTGCCTAGGATAAAACCAGCCCATTTCCCCTTCCGGCTACGATTCCCCTACAGGGTCCGATGAGCAGGGATCACATCTGTGATTCCCCCAAACTCTGCTATGCACAGCAGGGACAGAGCAGACGTTCTGAGGGAACTAGAGTAAAGGTGTTTCTGAGGAACGGCGTACATTTACTTGTGTGGGGAAGTCCACTCTTGGGACTCAAGGCTGACAGGGAAGGATCCCCTAACCATGGAGCCCCCTCAGGAAAGCCCAGCATGCCATACCTTCCAGAACGTCCACAGGGACATCCTGCACAAACTGCTCCCACCATCTCCTATACATGGGTTTGGAGGTCCATTCTTGTATTTCAAATTTGCACAACCGCCCTGCGAGGTACATCACCGCCACCGCTATGATCTCTGGCTCCCACTGCAGTGACAAGGTCGTGCAGAGACTAGGCCGACAAGAAAAAGGGGCGGCGTGAGTCGGAGCAAACAGCTCTGTCACCCAATGAACGGACAGTAGATGCCACAACTAAATATCAGTTTGCTTTTTCCTCTCTAAATGACCAAAGAATTAGAAATAAAAGCGACAAGTGTTAAGTCTTCTAAAGGTACCAAAATAAGTTACTTTAGCCACAGTTACTAATTTGTTCTTTAAAGACTCAGGATGCTAGCACATTAAAAAACTGCTATGTCACGAAATACAAATGAACATAGCTCATGTTCTTCAAACTGTTGAAATCCTCGTCACTGAACCGTGTTTTCAAGTGACGGCCCCTCCACACGCAGGCCGTCTGTCCCCGCACAGCACCTCATCGGATCCCCGGCTCTAAGAATGGCCAGGCTCTAAAACCATTACAAGGAAGTCTATTTGTGCAGAACCAAATGGGTTCTAAGTATTTAGTTGTCCCAGTTCTCTGGTGTATTGTTTTGGACTATGTTTTAAACCGGGGATGACATTTTCGCTTTGAGACATGGCAGGGCATCCCTCTGCTGGGAAGCCGACCTCCTGGACGCTGGCCCCAGCTCTGCCATTAGCTGGCCCTTCAAGCTGGGTGAGTCAGAGTCCTCAATACAAAACAGGGAGTCTGGATTCAGTGACCCATAAAGTCCCTATTTTAAAAACTACAATTAGACCGACATTTGAACACATGTACCTGTCATTTACAAATGTCCATGCCATTTGAACCAACTTTTGAATTTTGTTTTTATCACCTAGAAATGGGAGGAAAAAGGTAAATTAGTAGTGATAATAACAATGAAAGAGCACATAAAAAGCACCATTTAGTTCAAGTCCACTGTGTGCTCAGCACCGTCCCAACACACAACAAAGAGCTGCTGCCTGGGAACAGAGGGCACACGGGTGGGTCCGAGTCCTGTCTGTTCTCTTCCCACACGACCTGCGCTGAACCACCGTTTACGGGAAGCCTGCTCCGAGGCAGATTTTATTAGGCTATTTAAAAAATTCTGACTCATTTTCCTGCCTCCTATCACTTGGCAACTGAATGGCAGAATGTCGATAGCTGACAGGAAGCAGTACTAAGAGCTCCATTACTGGGCTGTCTGGGCGCCTGACGTCCCGGGCACACATGCTCATACACCCAGCTCTTCTGCTTTCCTGTTTCGAGAAGCATAATCCGAGTGCCATCAAATCATCATAAAGACTTGATATCACAATGAGAAGTTCTTTATGTAACTTTCTCCCTTACCTTTGAGTTGTTTTGCATATTTGAGGAGGAACTGGTATGGATGCTCCACCTGTAAATCAAACTTTATGGTCTGGAGTAGGATTCTCTCCAGAACCATCACTTCTTCCTAAAAATAAAGTAACAAATGTTGGGATGTGATTTCTTTTTTTTTTTTTTTTTTTAAAGATTTTATTTATTTATTTGACAGAGAGAGACACAGCGAGAGAGGGAACACAAGCAGGGGGAGTGGGAGAGGGAGAAGCAGGTCTCCTGCCGAGCAGGAAGCCCGATGCGGGGCTCGATCCCAGGACCCTGGGATCATGACCTGAGCCGAAGGCAGACGCTTAACGACTGAGCCACCCAGGCGCCCCTGGGATGTGATTTCAATCACAGGTCTGAAGCCACGTTCAACAGTGAACTTTCCCACTTCCTCTCTTCTAGCTCTATTTTAGTGACTCTTTTTCATTCCTTTTCTCCTCTGCCCTCCCAGGTTCTCACCTTGCTCAGAGACAAGAAGAAATTCTGAAAAGAACTAAAAGGACGAAGATGAAACAACTGAAGTTGATTTTTTAAAAATACTGGAAACAGTCTTAGAAATATTTTTAATTTTTTAAAAGATTTTATTTTTTTTAAGTCATCTCTACACCCAGCGTGGGGCTCAAACTCATGACCCCGAGATCAAGAGTCATAGGCTCCCACGACTGAGCCTGCCAGGTACCCCAGAAATGTCATTACTCTCAATACACGAGCCCCCCTTTACAAAACAGACCTTCG
Source organism: Phoca vitulina (assembly GCF_004348235.1). Lineage (NCBI taxonomy): Eukaryota > Metazoa > Chordata > Mammalia > Carnivora > Phocidae > Phoca > Phoca vitulina. The sequence continues at coordinate 66,352,139 of NW_022589710.1, read as the reverse complement.
CTTTATAAAGAATTTAACTGTAGTTTCTTGCCAGACCTCCATCAAAACCACAATCCTTCCGGGATTTCCACTGAAAACTTTAAGCGTATAAGCAATGATAATAATGCAGATTCACGCAAATTCAGACTATCTGTTCGATATGTACGTGTGTAACATGTGTTTTTACAGAATACGTCATCATTTCCTCTTCTACTAAACCACATCCTAACCTGTCCACACACACAAAATCTTTTCTGGTCACTGATCTGTTTGTCTCCTTCCGTCCAAGGATCAAAGGGATGTAATGTTTGGAAAGGGGAGTGCAAGCATTACTCCTCTTTCCTTGTTTTCCAGAGGACAGTTTTTCTTCAGTCTTAAGGACTTAGTTCTCACATGGATTTTGGCGGAGGTTGTGGGCAGGACCCAGAGTCATGACAACGATGCCTGACTCACAGAGGAAAGGAGCTTCCCATACACCACGGGTGGGACGCAGGTGTTGAAATCACTTGCTTTGGAAATGTCCCTGACAGTGGCGGCCACTACTTTGCTTCCAATAGTGACTTCATTTTTTCATTTTTAGAGAGAGAAAGAGTGTGTGTGCACGAGCAGGGGGAAGGGCAGAGGGAGAGACAGAATCTTAAGCAGGCTCCATGCTCAGTGAGGAGCCAATGCAGGGCTCGATCCCACAACCCGGAGATCATGACCGGAACTGAAATTAAGAGTTGGATGCCTAACTGACTGAGCCACCCAGGCGGCCCTCCAATAATGAACTTCTTGATGGCCTTGTCCTTGGGCACACAATGGGTGCAGCTGGTGTAGTGAACAGGCTGCACGTGGCCATGGTGCTTTTTGGCATAACACTGTTCCTTCTTTTGATGGTCATCTTGGCTGCGATGACTCGTGGGAGTGCTCCATACCTCATTTTAATATCGTTTTACTTAGTATCAGTCCAGAAGAAAAGGAAGCTCTCAACGTTCTGAATGGGAACTCAGTGGGTCCTAGGACAATTTAGGGAAAATGGAGATCTTTAACTTTGAATCTTCTTATCAAACATTTATTTATTGGAATTTTGTCATTCCTTCAGCGGTTTTAAGTTCCATGGTTTCCACAGTTTCTTACGAGGCTTCATTCTGGACATTATATTTTACTGTTGCTGTCGTAAATGGAATCTCCCCTTTCACCGTGCTCGGGAACTAGCTAACACCTACAAACCGGAACTCCCTGAGCCCGGCCTCTGTGCAGCCTGGCTGCACCAAGCACTTAAAGACAAGGTGCACCCGCAGTCAAGGTGGTCTAAGCTGGAAGAACAATCAGACAATGACTTGTTTATTACACCACAGAAGACAGGGCTTGGTAGGGGCCTGAAATCCATCGCCAACAGGTGCACAAGTCCATTAACGCCAGAAAGAGAAGACGTGCCGGGAACGGGCTTTCACGCTGAGGTCTGGCCTCACTTCACAGAACACAGACGACTCTCTCAGGATTAGTTACTCCAAGCAGCATGGCAGGACTAAGGTTCTTCTACCCCAGCGCTGCAAGCATTCTCTCAGGAAAGCTTTCTGCCATCTCAGAAACTTCCCCACAATATAACACATCCTGCTAAGTTTGCCTGGTTTTGTCACTGCCTGGTTCCCAGTAGTCTCACCGTGACTCTAAATTTAGAAACAGTCTTTCACCAAGTGCACCTACAGGTTTGGAGGCTGTGGCCCTTATAGTATTACAGGATAGCCCAAGGCCTGGCCTTCCTTTATGTTTCAAATATTCAAGTAATGGGGTAATGATAGGTCTGTGTGTAAGCATCATTCCTCAGGGAATCTTCCCTCAGCCCCACAACACTTGTCTGGGGGACTTGTCCAGGTTCCCAGGTTGAATGCCCTCATTGCACCTTTAAATATCTTTTTATAGTATTCACCACAGCTCATAATCCAATAGTTATAGGATTATTTGATTAAAATCTATTCCAACTCCACTATAAAATGCAGGAGTATGGCAAAGGCCATGTCTGTTTTAGGTCTAGTGCCTCACACAGTGGCTGGAATAAGTATTTGTTGAGCACATGTGAAATTAATATGATGGGGGAACCACACAGTTAAAGCAAAGCTAATTAAGGCAAAAACGTCCCAAGTGATTCACCATCTTTTTTTTCCTAATTGCTTATAAGCCTCCCCCAAATAACTGCCCTGCTCGTTCTCCTCTCGGGCAAAGGAAATGTCCTCCACGGTGACTTCACTGCTCCCAGGTCCAGCGTACTTTCCTGTGGCCCGTGTACTCCAGATCATTTCTGGGGAGACTGCACATGATAGAAAGGAGGGGCAGGTTTCAAAGCCCCTTTGCCCTACTTGCGACAGGCTGGGCCCTGCTGTGTAAGTCTGAATAGCATGGCCATTCCCCTCTCCTACCATCTGGGGCACTGGAGCTGCAGACCCTGTACCTCACTGTGCCCGACCAGGTCTCGGTTTCCTGATCTGAAAGTACAGTGACTGGGTAAAGGCTGAAGGTAAAAGCGGACTTCCCCAAAGGCACCTAGGATAACACACGCCAGTGTGCTGCACATGCCCACAACACGTTCCTACAACCGTCTCCTACTGTGTCAGAATCAGATACCCACAGGTATCCAATGGTTACATTACTTCTATTAAATTGCATTTTGATCACTGTTAGCATGAATTCCTAACAGACTGACATTTTCATAAACAGGTGAACAGATTTATAAATCAGTTCAAGGAACAGAGTTACCCATATTGAACAATACTTATAAAGTTATTAGTATTCACCGCAGCTACACCATACGCAAAAGCATTCTGAGCCTCTGTTCCCTCCTTGAAGCGAGGAGGAGAATGAACACACATACCAACGCTGCTGGGCAGACAGAGGTATCTACTGTGGCGGGCAGTAGCAGCGAGGGAGGAAAAGCAAGACTGGACGGGGCCGGACTTCCCTGCCCCGGTGAACTCTGCCCTACCTGTGCTGTTCGAGTCTGTTGTTCAGTCAACAAGTAGCTGTGGACTGCCTACTCTGCCCAGCCTCTGTACCAGGCGCCAGGCAAGAGAGACAGGGTCTTTGCTCTCACAGATCTTACAGTTGAGAAGGGGCGAGTTCTTTGTGTGATTATTTGATTAAAATCTATCTCACTACCAGCTGTGATCAATGTTGTGAATGAAGCATGATGCACAGGTGCCATAAGGGTTACAATGGGGGGACCCTGGCAAGAGTCGGGGTGGTGGAAAGCTGCCCCTGGGCTCTGAGAGTGGCCTTTTTAGACCTAATAAAAGCATGTGTACAACTATTTTAGTACCATTTCCTGACACTGTCAGGGAGTGTGGGGAAGGGACAGGATGGATGGTACGTCCAATAGCAACATCGGTGTCTGAAAATAGCAGCAAATGTTAATACTTGCCAATATCCTCAGGAAGCAAAAAGACACATAGCACAAGCACACACAGGTGCATGTCCGTCTATCATCTGCACTTTCTGCCTGCCCGGAGGCTGGATGGAGATCGGGCCTTGCCATCGCTGCTGAACCAAAGAAACCGAACCGCTTCGGGGTCTAGGAGTGCTGGTGGTGACAAGAGCATTTCTGCTCATATCCAACGTGCTACAGCCCCCGAACATACTCAGAACGAGGGAGGCGTGTGCATTAGCAAGTGCTACCTAAACATAGGCCACATCATCTTCCTTCCTCTCTGACAGAAGCAAGCATGAGTACCTTCTGCATAGGGCCCTGTCAGGGCTCAGGGGACTGGCAGATCCAGGGGCCACACAAGGAACTTGACCATAATACTACCACGAGGAATTAAGATTTGAGGGCAGGAAGTTAAGATTCTTACCTTTGGGTCATCTCCAAACTGGCCAAACTGTACATCATTTAATAAAATACGAGCTGTTTTGATGATATCTTTACATTTCTTGGGCGTTTCTTCTACTTTCCCAGCCAGAAAGAGACAACATGCTCCCGTCACCTAAAAGGGAAACAAAAGTTCTTGAGATACTGTTAACAAGAACTCATGGAGAAACAAGCAAGGATTTTTGGCCTTCCCAATTTGGCTTCATAAATTATTTTAAATCTAATTTTCTAAAGAAAACATCATGTAAGCAAAGTAGATGCCAGAAAGGAAAAGAATCATAGGAACAAACTTTCATCTTACATCGCAGTCTTAAAGATAATGGCTCCCTGAATAGTGAGCTTTGCTGCAGAAAAAGAGCACAATTAAATGCTTGTCCTGTGGAGCCCACCTCGACACCACTGCCCACACTCTCTCTCCCTGCTCCAGCTGCCTGGATCCACATGCACATCCTTACACCACTGGCCTTCTCACTGCTTGGCTTCTGGCTGCTCTCTGTGCCAGCCTCCCCGGCGCGCCCCTCTCTCCATGGGACCCCGAGTGCAGTGCGTGTCAGACGCTGTGCTGGGGCAGCAAGATGATTCTGCTACAGGCTCCTTCCTCTAGAACTTCACAAATTAGCGTGGAAGACGTGTACAAAGCTCAGTAAAATCTTAAGAGGAAGATCCCCAACAGATGAATTTCCTGGTAAGACTTCTGTCATCTTCCTCATGAAACCCTTCGATAACTTCACAGTCTACCTACTAAAGTCAGATTTCCCTGGTCTGGCTTTCAAGGCTCACTATGGGCCATTCCAGCTTACCTTTCCACCGTTCCCGTCCTCCCAAATGGACCCCCTGGTTGGGATGACATCAAACAGCACGCTTCCTGGTGTCTCCGCTCATGCCAGCTTCTGTTGGACTCACTGCTCTGTCCCATTTAGGCATGTCTAAGCCCTACTTAACTAACTGCTGGCAACTCCTTGCTGGCATTTTCCCTGATCCCTCTAAGACGTAATTAATCTCTCCTTTGACTGCTCCAGCCTTCCTTCCTTACCTCTCCTATGGCTTTACTACTGACTGTGTGTTTTATACGTCATACCATCGATCCTGGCTACTCGAGGCAGGTTCCCTGACTGACTCTCCCAAAGAGTATAAGACATACGGCATGTTTAAGGAGTAACTGAAGAATGAGTGATATGGCATAAGGAACTTCTCTTCCATCTTGGCCTTTTTTGGGGGGTTTCAATTATAAGCCCAAATTTATCTTGTGAAAGGTAAGAAGGAAGTAAATTCCACACAAAGTGCAATATGATTATGGTCCACAGTGGCCTAAATAAAAGAAGATTTAAATATAGTTAATTGGAAAAAACAAAAAATTCAAACTTGATTGCTTAGAGATAGCATGTATTATATAAAAATAAATACTTTCTGGAAAACAGAATAAAAAGAGACTATAACCAGTCCACTAAACTGTGTGAAAATATAACACGTGATAGAGAATTATAATAAAATTCAAACACTTACATATCTTGGGAATTGCTTGAAGGAATGAAACATATAGAAGCGATGAAAATAAATTATTCCAGTTGCCAGGGTATCATAGTGTCTGTTGTTCTGGTTAAGGACTTTACCAAGAATTTTTACAGGTTATGTTCTTAGTTAAAAGTGGAAAAATAAAGACAAACAATAACAACAAAATCAGTGTTAAAGCATACACTATCAGTGGCCAAGCAGGCAGATGGGGATCCCAGGGTGTCAGAACTCTGACACAGGAATTACCAAGTTGAAGTTTATACTTATAACAAGGCAGGGCTTCACCTTCCTTTAGGTATGCTTCCACTATGGTCACTAGACCTGGTGGCCACTCGCTCAATGGCTAACTCTACACATTTAAATGATGAATGGGAAAGAGAAAACCCCTGAAGAGCCAAGTAAATGAGAAATAACATTTAAATAAAAATATCTAAGAGCTGTTTAGCAGAGACAGTACTCTATACTTTGTCTGTAGCATCTAACTTAATTCTCGGTGGTGGTGGTGGGGGGCCTATCTGTAACAGATTCCAGGGAGACTCAGGATACAGTCCCAAGCGTGTGCCCACATCGAAGATGAACCGAGCCCCCTCTCGGCGGTACCGGGCCTCAGTGGCTGGATCAAGTCCTTCCAACTGCGAGGGTGTATGAGCCAAGTCTTTCTTATCCCAGTACCAACATGGTTTTGTGTGGTCCAGGTTTGCTGAGGTTACTGAAGGGCTTGAATTTTCTTTATTCTCCTTCATTTATTGAAGTAGACTTGTTCTTTCCAAAAGATTTTCTGAAAATGTTAGAATCCTAAGAGAAAGAGAAGCAGCAGCAAAGTTGGAAAGGAACTTTCCATATTAAACAATCCCGATCATTATAAACAGTCTACAGTCACAGGTTATACTTGATTTTGGATAAAAATTTCCCAGAGCGGCAATACTACTGAATGACTGATACAAGCCCAGGTTTACCTCCAAAGCCAATTTAACACCTAAGTGACCCACAGGATAATAAATTCCAAATTTCATGGTAGTTTAAAAAGAAGAGCATTTCTGTCTTACATTCCTTTCTGCCTTTCTTCAGTAGACCCAATCCCCTCATGCTGGCCTAGGTTCCATTCTTCAGTAAAACCCAGGCCTGTCCTAACCTCCTAAAAAGACTTATGCTTTAAAATTATCCATCTCTTCCATTCACCACCCAATCAAAATTTTGGTTTTTTGGTTTACTTCATTTCACTGAGAAAAGCCACCAGATCAGATGATTTCACATCTGCATGAGTCACTGAACTGAGCAGTATAAATCAGGTCTGGGTGCAGTGATTTTGAGGGAGCGGGTGGAGGGAGGTGGTCCACAAGGAAGAAGGGAGTTCCTTTAATATGTTCTAGCTTTCTCATCCTTTTTTCTTTCAGAATAAACAGATTTTCTAGAGTGTCATGTTGGGGCGCCTGGGTACCTCAGTCGGTTAAGTGTCCGACTCTTGCTTTCATCTGAGGTCATGATCTCGGGTCATGAGACCGAGCCCCGTGTCAGGCTTCATGCTCAGCAGGAAGTCTGCTTAAGATTCTCTCTCTCTTTCTGCCCCTCACCCTGCTTGTACACACGCACGCATGCATGCACACACTCTCTCTCGTGCACGTGCGCAAATGGAAAAGCTTAAAAAAAGTGTCATGTTGAGAAAAGAAAATAAAAAACAAGGACTCTCATCAAGAGAACACTGGAATATGTAAACTGTAAATGTGATCAGAGAATAGCAATTTTCAAATAGGTCAAGGATTTTATTTTATTTATTATTTTAAAAATTTTTAAAAGATTTATTCATTTACTTGACAGAGAGAGAGCACAAGCAGGGGGAATGGCAGGCAGAGGGAGAGGGAGAAGCAGGCCCCCGACAGAGCAGCGAGCCCGATGTGGGGCCTGATCCCAGGACCTGGGACCATGACCTGAGCCGAAGGCAGACGCCCAACCGCCTAAGCCACCCAGGCGCCCCCTCTACATTTAATTTTTTGAGGAATTTCCATACTGTTTTCCAAAAGTGTTTTTACCAATTTACATTCCCACCAATAGTGCACAAGGGCTCCCTTTTCTTCATATCCTTACCAACAATTGTTATTTCTTGTCTTTTTGATAACAGCCATTATGACAGATGTGAGGTGATATCTCACTGTGGTTCTGATTTGCATTTCACTGATCATCAGCGATGCTGAGCATCTTTTCATGTGCCTATTGCTACCTAGATACCTTCTTTGGAAAAATGTCTATTCAGGTCCTTTGCCCACCTTTTAATCAGGTAGGTTTTTTTTTTTTTTTTTGTTAAGAGTTGTAGGAGTTCTTTATATATTTTGAATATTAACCCCTTAACAGATACATGATTTGCAAATATCTTCTCCCATTCAGTAGGCTGCCTTTTCGTTTTGTTGATGGCGTCCTTCAGTATGAAGAAGTGTTTTAGTCTGATGCAGTCTCATTTGTTTATTTTTGCTTTTGTTGTCCTTGCCTTTGGAGTCTGATCCAAAAAAACATCACCAAGACCAATCTCAAGGAGATTACCACCCACGTTCTCTTCCAGGAGTTTTATGGATTCAAATCTCACATTCAAGTCTTTAATCCCTTGAGTTCATTTTTGTATGTGGTATAAATAGTGGTGCAATTTCCCTCTTTTGCATGTAGCTGTCCAGTTTTCCCAATTGTCCTTTCTCCATTATATACTCTTGCCTCTTCTGTCATAAATTAATTGACCACAGGGGCGCCTGGGTGGCTCAGTCGTCAAGCATCTGCCTTTGGCCCAGGCCATGATCCCAGGATCCTGGGACCGAGCCCCGCTCCCCCCCCCCCCCCCCCCCCCCCCCCCCCGCACCCGCCGCGGGAAGCCTGCCTCTCCCCTTCCCACCCCCTCTGCCCGCACTCCCTCTCTCGCTGTCTCTCTCTCTCCCTCTCTCTGTCAAACAAACAAAACAAAATCCTAAAAAAAAAATTAGTTGACCATATATGGCCAATTTGTGGATTTATTTCTGGGCTCTCTATTCTAGTCCATTGATCTATGTTTTTATGCCAATACCACATTGTTTTCATCACTACAGCTTTGTAGTATAGTTTGAAATCAGGAAGTGTGATGCCTCTGGCTTTGTTCTTTCTCAAGATTGCTCTGGTTATTCAAGTCTTTTGTGGTTCCAAATAATTCTATATTTGTTCTAGTTTGCGCTTGCTTTTGGTGCTGTGCTTCTTGGTGGCGGTCAGCTCGTGCTCAATCTCATCTCCAGGAATTCCTGCTTCTTACTTAGCATCTCCTCCGTGTCCCGCAGCCACTGGATGGCATCCTGAGGGGTTGGGCCACCCTTGCCGGCCTTGCCACCTCCTGCCCCGAACAGTTTCCCGAACACCGACATGGTGGCTGCTCGCCGCGCCGGCCTGCACTGCCCACTCTGGCTCGGCTCGGCTCCAGCGCCCGCCCCTGGCCCTGCCGCTCCCTGCCCAGCGCCTCCGCCCCGTAGCTGGGCCCCCAGGTCAAGGATTTTAAAGAGGCAGCTAGAACCAGGTTGGTCTGCTTAGCAAGAAAATAGCAGTTCACTAGCTAGAGTCTGGGCCAGAGGCATCAATTAATCTGGAAGCCTAACCTCTTCTGTGTGCCGCTTCATTTCTGGTGGGAAAGGTGACGTGGCAGGGCTGAGTGCATCCCTCCTCTTCCTCATACCTGGGAACCCTAAAAATCTGACCTTTCCTCCAAAAGGAAGAAATTAAGTATCAGGAAAAAAGCAATCTTCTTCCACTAGTTTGTACTTGGCTGTGTTGCAGAACTAGGCAATCACTGTGGGTTGGGGCAGGTCAGTTACCTAAAGCCTAGGTAAATATGGAAAGTGCACAATCGAGATGCTCAGTAAATATGAAGAGTTCATAGTCAGATGTCATACTGAGATACATTTCTCAACTCTCAGTTGGCAGAAAATCTAAAAGCGTGACTATATACTATGTTGGCAAGGCCAGGGAGAAGGAGGCGATCTCATATAGTGCTGGTGGGAATACAAAATGCAACAACTCTCACAGAGGGGAATTTGGCAATATTTAACAAAACTGCATATGCATTTGCTCTTTTACTTAGTAATCCCACTTCGAAAAATCCACTCTGAAAATACCGTTACAAGTATGAAACAACGTGTGCAAAAGATTATTCACAAAAATGCCATTTATAATAGCAAAAACTGTAAACAACCCAAATGTCCCTCAATAGGGCACTGGCTGAATAAAATATAGTTAACATTAACACTAATGATGTACCATGCGGGTATAAAAAAGACTGAAAAAAACCTTTCTTTAAGTACTAGTAAGGATCAGCTAGATACAAGACAGTGTACACAGTATGTTAGTATACATGTAAGAAAAAAGGAGAGATGGAACAGACATCTCTGTTTTTTTAAACTAATTTAAAAAAAAGGTTACCAACAGGGAACAGGGAAGAAGAGAATGGAAAGGACAGGGATGTGAGCAATACTTCTCTGGGTATACCTTTTTACACATCTTTGACTTTTTAAGAAATCTTTTATTTGAAAATAATGATAGATTTACAGAAGAGTTATAAAGATAGGAGAGAATTCTCGTGTACCCTTCCCTCTGCTTCCTCCAACGTTAACATCTTACACAACCACAGTACATTTACCAAAACTAAGACATTAATTTTGGTACATCATCAACTACAGCCTTCACTCAAATTTTGAGTTTTTCAAAAAATCCCTTTTCTGTTCCGGGATCTAATCCAGGATGCCACACTGCATTTAGGAGCCATATTTCCTTAGTATCTTCTAGTAACAGTTTCTCAGTCTTTCCTGTTTTTTCATGAGCTCGCCAGTTTTGAAGAGTACCTAGGCTGACTGAAATGTCTCTGGTTTAGGTGTGTCTGATATGAACCACGAGCACTTGGTGAAGACGGGTTGTGCCCAGTTTTGCACTGAAAGTCACTATTTTCTCCTTGCCATATTCCTTACAAACGAATCACAAAGTCTAGCCCACTTTCGAGGGAAAGGAATTAGGCTACATCTCCTAGAAGGAGGGGTATCAAAGAATGTGGGGACATAGGTTATTATTACTACAGTAATTAGTAAGCGTCTCAGAGAAAATATTTTGCAATGCAAAATACTAAGCAAATTACCTGTTTTTCTTAAAGTTTTGCCCATTAATTTTAGCATTCATTGAAGGATCTTGCCTGCAACAATTATCATGGTGTTCCAATGGTGACTTTCTATTTCCTTCCTTCAACATTATTTGGATTTCTTCTGTAAGAAAGATCTGTTCCTTCTCCCTCATTTATTCAATCATGTATTTATATTAGTATGGACTCATTAGTATTTGTTTTATTCTTTGAGTTATAATCCAATACTATCATTATTTATTTTGCTGCCCAAACTACTCCAGCTACAGCCACTGGAAGCAGCTCTTTCAGGTTGACTCAGGAGTCCTTCTGCAACTTTGACTTTCAAATCATGTAAATATTTAACACATTCATGAACTTAAGTAAAAAGAAAAAAGCAAATCCTAAAACTGAAAAGAAGCCCAGTGTATAGCAAATAGGAAACATAACCACCAGAAAATCATTATAAGTAATTCCTGATCTTGTTCCATCCTGAGTGAGATATATTCTAAGGACTAAAGAACTGCAAAGAAATCTTAAACTTCTCCAGTAATGTTTTGTTAGTTCTGGCATTAATATTGTTAACTGTCAAACAATTTTGTCAAACAATTTTGTGTGTGTGTGTGTATTGTAGGATAAAGCAAAGATATATAAATGTTAATGTTGTTAGGAATCAAGATTTTCAGTTCAGTGCACAAGATCAAAGGTTAAGTAAAATCTTTAATGCTGAATTTTAATTGAAAATATAAAAATAAATCATGGTTAAAAAACATATATCCTAGCTCTGTCCACTGGAAGTATCTAGAAGCAATGACACTCCCTTAGTCAGGAATACATCAGGGTGCACATCTTAGTTACCCTTTATCTAAAAGGAACCAGGTCTCCATTCTCCCTGTCTGGGGTAGGGGTCTGCCTGGGATGTGCTCAGACGAATGGAAGCTTATAAAAAGACACAAGAGGCAGCGTCAACTCTCACTGGACAAAATCAGGGAATTGGAATATTATAAAGAAATACGACAAGGACTGATTGTAAAAGATCCATGAGTCTACTTTGCTAGCACTGGTATGTATTAATTATTGTAGAAAAAAGTACCTTTACCTTAACAAAAAGTCAAGCCTGGCATCACTAACAGGATGAAAACCTGCTATTCTGTGGCCTCCTGATATGATGCGATATGAAATAAAAATCAACCACCTGTGTAGTATTCTCACCTCCAGAAAGCTTAAGCTAAATCCAAGCAAGCTAACTTGGTTAAACCGAACTTCTAGTTTACAGTAAATACTGGGAGTAGAAGAACAAGTTAAATGGCACAAGGAAACTATTAGTCACATCCAGAAATGTGACACTCTACCAGATGACTGACCTGGTTGCTTCAAAAAAGTCAATGTCATGAAAAAATAAGAAGATGGGAGGAACTGTCCTAGATTTGAAAGACTACAAAGGCATAACGTTCAAACTAATGTGTGAACCTTGATTAGATCCTTGTTTTTTAAAGAAAAAAAAAAAAAACTAGAAAAGAAATTTTGAACAAGTAGAGAAATTTTGATATGGACTGTATATTAGAGGGTATTAGGGACTGTTAATTTTCTTAGGGGTAATAATGATATTGTGATTATATACGAAAATGACTATTCTCAGGCTGAATGAGGTATTTAGGGGTAAAGTATCATGTCTGCAATTTACTTTCAAATGGTTCAGCTAAAACACAGGCTCAAGTAGTAAAGGTGGTAAAACGTTACCAGGTGTCCAGTCTGGACCACAGGTAAACAAGTGGTCCCTGTACTCTTCTTTCACTTCATGAAAAGTGGGAGAGACTCAGGTAAGACTACTTACCAGACCATCCTCCTTATCCCCTCTGGATCAGAATCTCTCAGCAGCCAAAGAATGCTTGCTTATGTGCTTGCTTATGATTTTATAAATTCAAACAATGTGTAATTGCATTATAGCATACAGAAAGAAAATTTTAAGTGTATGGTTTACTAATTTTCACAAAGTGAATACACTTGTGTAACACCATCCTGCTGAGAAGCAGAATATTACCAACATCCCGGGCATTCTCCTCACTCCTCTTCTAATATGATCCCCCCAAAGATAACCACTATCTTGACCTCTACTCCCAGCAACTAGTCTTGCAGGTTTCTGAAGGACCGTGGAATGATAGAGTTATCACTCTGTCACAACTGCTTTCTTTTGCTCAACATTATGTTTGTGGAGTTTATCCTTGTTGCATAAAGCACTATTCATTCATTCGTTCTGGTTTTCAGGGGCAAATTTGACCCCCAGGGACATCTGTCAATGTCTAGAGACAGTTTTGGTTGTCATAACTAGGGAGCAGCTGCTGGCATCTGGTGGGTAGAGGTCAGGAATGTTGCCAAACATTCTACAAGGCACAGAACAATCCCCCAAAAGGAATTAACTGATCCAAAATATCAACAGTGTTGAAGTTGAGAAATTCTGTTGTACAGTATTCCATTCTATGAATAAAACACAATTTACTTATCCATTCTACTGTGAATGAACATTTGAGATATTTCTGGTTTTTCATTATTAATAATAGTAACAAACATTCATAATACACATTCTTGCGGAGCAGAAAGCAACTGGCCAATTGGCTTGAGGGAATCAATATCTCAAACTATCTGTAATTTATTCACGGTACACTAGTTGGGAATACCTACTTTAAGATATATTAACCCAACAGTTCTCCATGTAGTTATTCATTCAAATATTTATTATTTACTATGAGCCAGGCCGCAATGACACAGCAGGAAATGAGAGGCCAGGTCTTTGCCCTACCACAAGTTTATGTTGTAGTGGTAGACACTAAGAGAAACAAATATGTGATTACTTGTCAGGGAGTGGCAAGTGCCATGAAAATAATAAGGCCTGGTAAGGGGAGAGAGAGATGAAGTGGAGGTTATTTGGAGATTTGCAGGAGGAAGTCCAGCTAGGAGACTACAGTAGCTGTTCAAGAAATGATGAAGGCTTGTCCCCACAACATAGTGTTGAGTAAAAGAGGAAGCACCACAACTGGCTGTGAGGCAAAAAAAGTGGCAAGAGATGATTTCAAGTTTGTTTGCCTGATGGAAAGGGTAATACTAAAAAGAAAAGTGGGAAGAGAAGGGGTTAGTTTTGATGGGGGGGGACCTGGGGCGGGGAGAAGAATTTTGGTTCCAAAAATACTAGGTTTGAAGAACATTAAGACATTTGTATGGAAATACCCATCAGATAAACAGGACTGTTGAAATCTGGAAAGAACACATCTATTTGGGATTCATCTATACAGAACTGACAATTAAAGTCATGGTCACAGGTGGAGGGCTGGAGAGTGAAAACGGATGGGGTCTGGAACAGAACTTGAGAAAGCAGAAGAATCACCAAAGGAAAGAAAGGGAAGGAATGGTCAAAGAGGTGGGAAATTTGCAACTTCAATTGCAAGAGAAACCAAGGGATACTGACCGTAACCCAGATGTGGCAAGCAACAGTGACAAATGCTAGAGAACCAAGAAATAAGGAAAGGTTACATTGGTGATTAGTTCTTGGAGACAGTGAAAGTCCACTGTAGTAATGGCTGCACAACTCTGTACTGAAGGCCACTGACTTGCACACTATTTCAAACAGGTGATTTGTATGGTAAGTGAACCATCTCAATAAAGCAGACACACACACATGCACAAATAGCAGAATCTTTGCAGAAGTGCAGTGGGGCAGAAATAAGACTACAAGGGGCAAGGAATGAATAAGCTATGAAACAGCTTATTCTTGTTTATTCAGCATAAAGAAGGAAGGATGTCTGAAGCAAGAAGGGAAAGAGCCACTAGAGGCTGAATAAGCCACTGAGGGGTTCACTGGCCAAGGGATCATAAAAAGCATAGGGAAAAAAGTTAACCTCAGGAAGGAAGCTCTTTCTCTGAGACAGAGGGAAGGAAAAGTTTGAGGAAGATATTGGGAAAAACTCATTTAAGGGGGAGGAAATAAATCCTAAAATTCCACTGGGAAGTGGAGTGCCAAGACACCTACTGAGACGACAGGGGCAGAGTGAGGACAAGGGTTCGGACCCAGTGAGGGTGAAGCACAAATGGAAGACAATCCCAGTCCCCCAGTGGATAAGCCACAAACAGATTCAAGCCTGTTTGGCCTTGCTGTCAGTGGCCAAACCCCATGCTAATGATCCAGCGTAGGTGCCTTTAGACTCTGGGGCCAAATCAACAATACATGAGAGGAAGTGAAAATAAACGTACACAAATAGAATAAAAACAGTCCTCTGTATCATTCATCCCCCTGAAAAAGTTCTTACATCAGTTCTATAACCCTGTTCCCTATTACTCTTTATTTTTTCACAAGACCCTAAGATTACAGGTTTTCTCATTAGCAGCTCATGATTACCGTGAAAATGACAGAGACGTTTATGAGCTCCACAAAGTAAAAAAAATCTCTCAATAAACAAGCAGCATGTCAAAGGATTTTAGCAACATGTTTCAGGTATGTGCTTTGGATATGTCATTTTACATGATGAAAGAATAAATGCATTTTCAAATTTAGAATTATGGACACTTACAAGTTGGAAACAACAGTAAAGGTCACTACTCAATTTTCTCACCTAGTACGGAAATTCTAATTAACAGTAACATTTGGTCACTCACTAACCTTCATCTGGCCACTTTCATTAATGGGACGTTAATCGTTTACCAGACAGCCTATGGCATTGCTGAGTATCAAGAACTAGTATTCACCTTAATTCTTGTATTAATCTTACATTGATTTTTCTACCTTTCAACAACACTCTGAGGCTCCTACCTTGCTCTCTAACCCTTGAAAATACCCTTCCCTTATCTGATTGCCTTTCGAATACGTGAAGAGAATTTTTCCATTCCCTTCTCTTCTCTAGGGTAAACAAACATCTCTATTTTCTCAACATGGTTTTTAGTGTTTCAAGATAACCCCTAAACGTTAGCAACCAAAATGGAAAACAGCACTTTTTATATGATCTTCATAGCAAATGGGGAAGGGAGATTCCTAATATTCAACACCATGTCCATTGTGTGCCCACTGAGACACAGTATGCCTGCCAGCTATATTTTCCTATCCTCACAATTTATCACGGAGAAAATAGAACCGAAGAGACATGAAACAATTTGCTTAATTCACAAAGGTTGTAAATGGCAGAGCCACAATTTGTCATTAGACGAAGATATTGCTTTCCCTCAATCTGGGGAAAATTCTATACTTCACTTCCTTATATGGAACATTACTTTCTAGAATCCTTTTTCAAGTCAGGTCTTGCTTATCTCAAATACACGTAATTGAGTTTTTGTAAATTCAACCTGGCAAATGTACATCTTGTTAGTTTTGGCCTATTGTTTCAACCTTTAACAATTCTTTATAGTACGGCTTTTGAGTGCATTGATTAATCTGAGAAGCATGCCTCGTATATTTAAAGTTGGTAATAAGAAAGTGCTAATCAGAGTAAGGGCAAGACCAGAGCCCTGTAGCTCATCTCTAAAGACCTCTCTTCAGGCTGACATCAACCCATTAATCAACATTTTGGGTTGGGTAATTGGACTGGATATAAATCCATCCAAAGAGACCTTACCCAATGTACATTTATCTCTTGTGTCTACTAGGATAGGAAGAGAGATTGCGTTCAGCATCCTAAGGAAACCTGAATGGATCCATGTCTAACAATCCCTCATTCATCACCAGGGTATAGTAAACTTCTAAGGAAAGTAATTAGATGCATGTCACCTGGCTTTTTTTAGTTAAAACTCTGCCAGTTTGAAGGAATCAGCTCTCCTCTCCCAAGTATTTACAAACTCTCCTTTTGCCCTCCCAACAAGATTCTAAAATAGATTATTAACAATTTCTAGCATCCAAGAGCCACCCATCTAACTGCTCTCTGCAAACACATTTACCAGACTCCAGTCTTCTATCGTTAACTGTGCTTTTTGGATTTCTCAAAACCTATGAACAACAATTTTACAATTTTACCTGCGAGTACTCTGGTATATCATTTATCTGACCCTAAAAATATGAACTGAATTTAACCCGGTTTAATATTCTTTGTAATCTCAATTACCTTGAACTTAATTCCTTTTGGTTGTTTGTCCTTACCCAGTTTTTACAAACAAAGCAAACAATTTTAGTATATGTGCTGCCGAAGCGAGCACAAACAAAGCAAACAAAACATTCTTCTTCCTCAGCGAACTCCATGCTTTTGAACATAATCTCCTGTAAAGTAGTTCATTTAGTAAGCCAAAACTAAGACCAGTTTTTTCTTTATGACATTCAATTTCAGAAGTGGCATTTATGGACTTCATTAGCAACTAGAATGTTTCTTTATTGCTTGGTGCAAACTACATTTTCAAAATGAAACAAATGTTAAGTATGTTTTATACAAGAATCAACTAAAAAAAATCAATCTGTTTGAATAATGCATCACAATATAATCAAAATGAGACAAATCCCCCCTTAAAATCAGATTATCAATAGTTGTCACTCTGAAGAAAATAAAATAAAATAATCCTGGATAACTCTTATATTTATAGTCAAGATTATTTAACAGGCAAGATCCTAAGGACACTAACAATCTTAACCAAAATGTCGATCAATACCACCGCTACTACCACCATTCAGCAATCTAGAAAGCTTACTATACCTCAGCAGTGTTCTAGGTGCTGAGGATACACAGCTTCTCATAGAGTTTTCATTCTAGCAACATCATGCATACAAACCTTTAAAGAGCGCCTACAATTGAAAGGCACTATGCTAAATATCTCTAAAGAGAGATTTAGAGCGAGACACATAAGCATTATCAAGTTTACCTTAAAAACACAGAAGACCACCACTCTCAAGTAATTGCTCTTAGAAGTCGTGCCTAACGTCGGATGATTTGGCGAAAGCACGGTTTAACTGCAATCCAAATTGAGGGAGCTTTATCGACCGTGCTTTGTGCTGGTAACAGGCTAAGAGCTTCTAGATAAGCTCCAGACTTACGCCTCAACTTGCTAAAGAACAAGTCCTTTAGTAACAAACCAAACCCAGCAGAAGATCGGTTAAGGACCACGTCTCGGAAAGAACGAATCTAATCGCGGAAGTGCTTTTTTCTCATTCCCAGTCCCACCCTGTTACACGGTTCTTCAGACTCCCAAGTCGGAGTACCCCAAATGTGGAATAATTCCCGAAGTCCCAGGCCTAACCACGATAAGGACCGCCACGCTGCGAAATAACTGGGAAGATGTGGGTAGTCCGCGGTTGGGCGGCTCAGAGCGTGCGCGCGCGTGTGTGGAAAGACCCCCGCCCCTTCTCCCCACCTGCTAGAAAGTCCCCGAACCCTAGCCGCCCCTCACTCCGAGGGTCGCTGCCTGTTTTTAGGGTCCGCGCCGACCTCCCTGCCTCGCGCCTGTTCCTCAGACCCTCTCCCGAAGCCCGTCCCGCAGCCCCGCTGTCGCCCGCTAACTTCGATTTGCACGGGGGATAGCGGAGCGAGGCGGAATCCGGGAAGAGAGACTCCGCCAGTAAGCGGAGGAAAGAGGTCATACCCTACTCCGACCTCCAAGTAAGCGGGGATGAGCGGCGCTGTCCGCGGTCCGTCGGTCACTCACCCCTCGCCTCAGGCAAGCCCCTTAGCGACGTCTCTCCTCGCCGACTGTGGCCATTTTGGACACGGAATGTCGGGGAAACTACGTCATCGCGCTGCGACCGCGACGGAAAACAAGCGATCGGGCGCAGCCCCGCCCCGCCACCCCCAACGGTTCTGCTCGGTTTCCTCCCCAG
This sequence comes from Phoca vitulina, assembly GCF_004348235.1. Classification (NCBI taxonomy): domain Eukaryota; kingdom Metazoa; phylum Chordata; class Mammalia; order Carnivora; family Phocidae; genus Phoca; species Phoca vitulina. The sequence continues at coordinate 66,333,929 of NW_022589710.1, read as the reverse complement.
CCATTGGGCCTGTGGGCCAGAGCGGTCTCGGCCCCCGCCAGCTTCGGGGCCACAATTGGCTGGGCTGTACCCACGCCAGGCGCTGATTGGAGTACGGGCGACTCAGGCCCCGCCTCCTTCGTCTAAGTTCCGTTAGCAGGTTCGGTTGCTCCCGAATTCCCTCTCGCCCTGGGGGGCGGGACTGACGGGATGGACCCCCTGGCTGGCTCCTCCTCCGGCCCGCAGCGACCACTGACCCGCAGGGCGGGGCCGGGGAGAAGACGGGCGACACTTTCCTCTTTGGAGAGCTCTATTTTCTTCTGATTGGCTGAGAGGCGCCCCCCCATGCGTCGGAGCCGCGGGCCAATGGGCGGCGGCGGCGGCGGCCCGGGGGCGGGGCCCGGGGGCGGGCGGAGCCGGGTTGGGCTGCGGCGGCGGGGCCGTCTCAGGCCGCCGTCCCGCCCCTCCCGTCCGGCCGCCGCCGCCGCCGCCGCCGCCGCCGCCTGGGGCTTGGTTGAGGCGGACGGTGGGTCCGGGCCCGAGTGTGGCGCCGCCGCCGCTGCGCAAAGGGGGCAACCGGGCAGGTGAGTGCCGGCGGCGGCCTCTCGGCGCGCGCGGCCCGCAGGCAGACTCGCGCGGTGAGGCCGCCCCCCGCCCCGGCCGGCGCCCCTCGGCCGGGGTCTTGCGCGCGCCCCGCCGGCCGCCCCGGGCCCGAGGTGCGGGGGGCGGTTTGCCCCCCGGGGGCCGGGCGGGAGGGCTGGGTGTGGGGGCCCGGCGGGTCAGGGGCGCCGCTCGGCCTCTGGCCCCCGGCTCTGCCGGTGCGGGGGGCGCGCTGGCCCCGGCCCCGCGGCCCCTCGGGGCGCTCGGCCCGGAGGCGGCGGCAGGTGCAGGGAGCGCCGGCCGCTGGGCGCCCGCCGGGTGGGGCCCGGGCCGCTCTGGCTTGCGCTGGGCGGCTGGGCGGCTGGGCTGTGCGTGCGGCCGGCCCGCGCTCGCGCTCCCTTCCTTCCTTCCTTCCTGGCTTGCCCGCCGTCGCCCGGGTGAAGGCTGTGTGGCTTCTGTGTTCCGCTCCCTAAACCTCAGGTGCGCGCCGGGGCGCTCGGGGACGAGTCCCTGCTTCTCTCCCTCACTTTCCAGTTATAAAAACAGGCGTTGAAAATAGGTCATCTTTCTTCCCACGCGCCCTGGCCGTGGTCCACACGCTCGGCGCCCTACTAGGGAGAAGAATTCGGTGCTTTGGAGTTTGTCATTCTGGCCTTAAACTCTTCCTCCTCGCGGCTCCGGCCGGGCGCTGCAACTCTGCCTTTGCCCCGCTTGTCCTCGGGGGACGGTAGCCGCCGGGTAGCGGGCGCCACTCGCTGCGCGGCCTCGCCCCCGCCGCGTGTCGACACGTGTAGGATCACTTGCAGGGTATTGCTTTGCTTTTCCAAATGAAGGAGGTGTTTCAAAAGCAAACATACTTTTGAAGTATGCTGACACGTTACTTTTGCTTTTAAAACCCTCCGAAGAGTTAACCGTTTAGCGATGAACCTGCTCATAGCTTGATTGTGGTGGTTGATTACGCAGGTGTATGCGTTTGTCACAACTCGTACAAGTGGACACCAAAAAGTGAATTTTACTGTGTATAAATGGTACCTCTCCCTCTCCTGTTTTTCTTCTCGATGGCCCCACTGGTATTTCAAAAATTGAAATAACCAGTAATAATCTTGGAGAGGTTTTTCTTACTATATTTTAGGTGAATGCATTTAACTCAAGAATATAGCAAAATAGGGCTCCTGGGTGGCTCAGTAAGTTAATCGGCTGCGTTCGGCTCAGGTCATGATCCTGGGGTCCTGGGATCGAGTCCCTGCATCAGGCTCCCTACTCAGCCAGGAGTCTGCCTCTTCCTCTCCTTCTTCCCCTCCCTGTCGCTCGTGCTCTCTCTCGCTTGCTCTCTCTCTCAAATAAGTAAATAAAATCTTAAAAAAAAAAAAAGAATATAGCAAAATAAAAAGCAGCTTTCCACTGTTAAAGTTTGGCAAGACTTTTGCTTGAACCATGATATATTATGTCTATGCAGGCTACTGTGCATGCAGTCCCGCCTTACCAAATTAGTCCCAGGGACTGCTGTGATTGATATTCTGGTCAAGTTCCAACAATTTAAGGAGGAGTTTTTCTCTGGCCCGAGAAAGTAGTTTGCAAAGCCAAGTTCTCAAACAGCTACGGAACAACCTCTTTATTGGAATTCCAAACAACCTCAGTTTTTAACCTTCTGCTGCCCCTTCCTGTCTGCCCTCCTTTCTCTCAGTGTATTCCAAATTTTAAGTTAATGTCTGAAATGCAACTCTAGCCTGAGAGAGTAAAGTGGTTGCTGCTTCTCATTTCTTCAGCTTGCTGACATCTCTTGGTGCTTTTGTTCCTGTTATGGGAATGATGTTGGACTTGAAGATTGAAACATTTATGCTATGGAAATGAAAGTTTCTGTTCAGTTCTGTCAGTAAGAGTGCAATAAGATTGTCAATAAGAAAGTAACACTGAACTTCTCTTCCGTGTGGTGAACATTAGGCCATGTTTTAAGTAGTTAAATCTTTACTTTAGAAGCCCCTGGAAAATGAGGAAAATGGAAAGGTTGTACTCAAACATCTTCCCATTCTAAAGTTCAACCACTGGAAACTGTTTTTGTTAAGAGCACTCACAACAGCCTCCTTAGAACGTGATGCTTTCGTACCTAGAAGAGCATGACAGGTGACAGCTGGAGAAGAGTGTCAACAGTAGCTGGTACCAGAAATATTTAGTAGACAATTACTGAATTCAGTAAAACCAGGTACACAGTTTGTACTATGTGGAATTTTAGCAGAAGTAGGAGTAAAAATTTTACTAGCAGAGGGTTACTCTGGATTCTTTTTTACTAGATGTCCATTTACTTTGAGGCTTTCCAGTTTCTTAAAATGTTTGAATTACACGGTCTCCTTTTTTTCTTATCTTTAATCTGAAGTAGCTTTTAGAAATGTAACTAATCATAGTGTATCTTTATGTGTGTGTGTAGTTTGATGACTATCTTCCACTGGGAGGTTTTTTTCTTTAGAAACTGGTTTGCTTGTCCCTGGCTGCTGTGTGAGGTGCTTCTGTTGGGGGTGGGGACGAAGAGTTTCAAGTGTGTCTCTTCTCCTTGTACCTAAGTCCTGGGAATGGAGCCATGATTTTGTTCTATTAGAGGAGCAGAAGTCATTTATTACTATGGCATTAAACATTTTTAACAAGACAGTGAACATATCTTTATTCTTATGTCACTCTGGAAGTTGCTTGTGGCCAGTTGTTTTCTCAGTTAGCTAACATATTTGGGCCCATTATTTTACCATTGAAGACTATTTTGATTTTCTCTGCATCCTTTTTCTTTTGCTACAGTCATAGACGTGTTTATTTTGGACATCAGTTCATTCCGAGTTCTGCTTAAGCAGTTAAGAGTAATAAACTAAGGGTTCCTTGCTTTTACATTTTTCTAGGTTTCATTTTTTTGCAGTCACAGGTGTACCTTACTTGGCAAAATTGACTTCTTTACATTGGATTTCCTGACATCATCTTATTTTCCTATTCCTAAAATTGGAGATGTTAAATATTTTGATCTGGAAATAGAATTAATTTGCATAATGTTTATTAAAGTAAAATTGAAATTTTCACAAAATATTAAGATATATAATCTTTCTACTACAAAGAAGTTGAGCTTTTTTTTTTTTTTTTTAAAGTCGCTTAATAGTGTTATGTAAAGAAAGCTTAGTTAGCAGAATTGGCAAGATTAGAAGTCCTACTTTTGTTGTTAAATTTATCCAGTAACTCAAGCCAGAGATTAGCTGTGTCGACTCTATTTCCATTTGGGGGTTTCCTCTAGGTTTTAGAAATAAACAGCTCTGAAACAAGAGATATAAACACAAGTATTGACAATTTGCAACTGAAATAAATTTGAATGGGAGAAAAATGATTCCAAATGATTATAAAATTCAAATACCAAAGTTAAGACTTTGAAACTATTTCTTATTCTAGTACTTTCTAAGTAGAAGTTAATTAATAATCAGGATAAACCCAAATGGAGGACAGGTCCAACCCTGACGTTAAGATTTTGAAAGGGATCTGAGTGATAACTGATTACCAAGCCAAGTAAGATCCTAACCTGTTACTTTTCTAGCTTCAGTGATGGGGATGTGGAGGATGGGTAGGGAAAAGGGACAGAGCAGAAGAAATGTTTTCACTCTTTTTCAGAAAGGACTAAGGAATTGTCCAGAGAATGTAGATAACCAGGTGTCTACATGGAACTCTTAATAAATGTGCAGTGTTTTAGGCTTATTACTTATCTACAATCCTGAATTTCACTTTTCAGTTTTTTTAGGATATATTTCGTTAGAACATAGCAAGGTCTAAAAAATTATGTGACTAAGTGGTTTAAAGGTTTCAGTCTCAGGAAATAGGCATGACTTTTCAATATCAATACTTTTCCAGTGAGTACAGTTAAAAGAAAGTAAGGATTAGTGCTGAAAAATAACCACTGAAGTTGCTTCTGCCATATTTACTAATGATTAACAAAGTTTTCCATTTGTTGATTGTAATGACTTAGCATTGCTACATGTCATCGTCACCTGAGTGGTTACTGCAGTTTCTTGACCCACGACAAGAGTGTAGCATTGCAAATCTCAATATGGGCTATGTGGGATTGGGCAGAAGTTTATTTGGAAGTTTTGCTCATGTTTCACATTTAAGCTGAGGCCACTCCTGTTTATTTGGACAAGGCCAGCAAGATGGCTCTATACTTTAAAGGGCCGAAGAGCTAAAACCTTTGCATACCGTGCTTTCCTACTATAAGGGGATACTGTTATTTTGAACTTCAGCGGTGATAGCCAACCTTCCAAGCCTTCGCAAGTGGGTCGGTTTTGAGGTGAATCCATGAAACACTATTGAGTATCAATAAAGTTTGCCATCAAGGTGTGTTGGTGAGGTTCTGCCACCAATTGAGCCTTTATCTTGCATAGAATTTATTAACCTCTCTGAATTTCAGCTTTCTCATCTGCAAAGTGGGTATAATACCTATCTCTATCTATTGTGTAAAATGCTTACCTCAGTTCCTGATATAGTCAGCGCCCGATTGATGCAGTTATGATGAAGATGGTCAAGTTGGGGACCTGCTGTCGGACACTGTGTAGCAGGGATGATGGTTTCAGTAATCTGGCAACAATGTGACAGCATGAAAAATTGCATTTAGATTCAGACGCTCGTTTGATATAGCACATCTGTCTTGCTGATCAGTTTATGTAACAGGTTTTAGTTGATTACCATCTTACCCTAAAGGCTATGGGAGTGTGCATGTGTCACTCATCTGTGCATTTCAGATCAGATACTCAAGAAATGTGCACTGAACGAATGAATGCGCTCCTTTGTTTACCTGACTTGTAGGAAAGCTAGGGCAGTCTCCGGCATATTAGTAAGATCCCCTTGATTTGAGCTCCAGGGGAGGCGATTCCCACAGAGCTGTGTCCCTCTCAGAGCTCATCCAAAGGGTTTTGTTGCCTTGGGAAAAAACTGTTCACCAAAGTGGTTTTGTCCACTTTTGAGAAGGGATATGCTAAGTCTGGAGAAGAGAAGACTTTGTTGCGGGGACAGAAATCTGTCTTTGGAAATTTGAAGGAGTTGTTTCTTTTGAAAGGCGGGATTGGGAGGTTTCAGAGAGGATGGTGAACTTTCAGACCGCGTGCTGGAGCGGCTCACAACATGGAGGGGGACAAGTGGCAGCTGACAGCAGCGCCCTGTGTGGGGAAGCAGAGGAGCACCCCCAGAAGCACTCAGCAGCAGCAGGCCACAGGGGGCGCATTTCTTCTTGGCCATGACATGCTCCACCCTGCCTCTCCCAGGGGTTTTCAGACCTGAGTTTGCCAGTGGACTGCAAGGCACTCTGACACCTGTCATTGCTTCATGACCTTAGGTGTCGTTATTTTAAACATGTGCGAGGTGGAGGGTTAACACAGATAACCCCAAAAGTCTCTTCCAAACCTGGTATTCCACAGTTCTAGAATCTTGAGTCCTTATGGGAGGAATGTGGGTGGTTTGAAGGTAATTTCTTGACAGATTACAGCTGTTTCTTAACATTTTTCTTTTTTATTTTAGAAAGAGATAATAGGAAATGATTATTCATGATACCAAATGATTCTTTGCTTTATGAGAGGTTTTTTTCCCCAACTTCCTTTAAATAGGAGCCTCATTTTAAGTGTATTTACAATTTAATTGAACACAGTTTAAAACTGAAACTCTTGTGTATTGAAAAGTCAATCAGAAATGGCTTAAAGCGCTTCTAAAATTACCATGTGAATTAGTGGAAAATTAGCAAAAAACACTATAGAAAGCAAGAAACATCTGTATTTTTTTAAATCTCAAATTTGTATATATCTATCTATCCCTATCTATCCATCTATTTATATGACAGCCCAAATTGTTCTGTATAGAGATTGAAGTTTTACTTACATGTAACTTATAGGCCTTTATTCATCCCCCTACTTAAGTAGCTACTGACTTGAAATTAATTCCACCTTCTTGCCTGCCTGCTTGCCTTGACTTCTTCATACCTTTGAGTTGTGGCACATCAGCACCTCCTTTGATAGGCATTGGAATGATGGATGCTGGTTATCCATTTAAACTGGTAAAGTTCGTGTGGCTTGAATCCACTGGTAGGCCCTGCTACTGTGTGTAGAGTGCGTATTTCCCCCACATGCTAGCTCCAGTTAACATGGTCGCATGCAGTACAGGTCTGTGGATGCCTTCTCAGTGTCTGTAGGACAGAAAACACTGCACAAATACTTTTCAGTTGGAGAGTGCTTTCGTTTTCCTAAGCCATCATCCTGTAATCGGTATATTTAATTCAGAGTGTAGTGATCTGATCCTAATGGCCTGCCAGATATTTTAGTGAGATTCTTTTCTTCCTGCACAAAGATTAGGCAGGCTCTCATACTCCCGTCAAGTACATTTACAGCTGGTTTCCTGAGGTAGGAGGAGGAAGTCATAGGACAATTCTCTGCTTTAGTCAATCCAGCTGTAAAGTAGGGTAGATTCAGGATACATTGAAAAACAGATGCTGGGTTAGAGCTAAAATTTTCTGGTTAAATTGCCAAATAAGTGTAATCAAAAATGTTTATTCTATTTGTATTTAGTTGAAAGCAACTCAAGAAAAATACAGATTTATATACTTCTCATTTAGAATTAAAAAAACCCACCCAGCTGAAACCTATCTCAGTGTGTTCAGTGTACGTGAGCTAGACTTGGTAATAATGGGTAAAGTAGCTCCCTCCCTCACTGTCCCCCACCCATTAGCCAAGTTGTCTAAATGTGCTTTATCTTATTTCTCCTGACTTTTTATTCAACCATACAGATTATATATAAAATAATCACTTGCTTGGTCAGAAGTGGCTGGTGATTACAGATGCCAGTTCCTATTAGTCAGCAATTTAAATAATTGAATATTTTACAATTTTATTTATTTTATGGTTTTCTAAAGTATTTTATCTACTAAGGGGAGAGATTGTTGGTGGGCTTCCTAAATAGTTTATAGTGTCTTCAAGAGCCACATTTTGAGGATTCTCTAGATTTTTAAAATATCTTGATGGTGAAGAAACGTAGACATGTGTGAAACTCCTGGCTTCCTGTTTCTTTTCATAGATGCCCTTCCTTTGAACTATAACTGTTTGTAGAGTCCATTTGTCTGTCAGTCCTGTATTGCTTTTCTGCTTAGTTTCTTTTGTCTTAAGTATTGTTTCTTTTTTTACTTTATACTTTGGTTTGTTTCCAGGTAATTCCATAAGAATTTGTAAATGATACCTGATTTCAGTCTGAACTTTGGGGAAAAAACTTTGAATTAGCATTGTACCTTCTAGGTAATATTTGGAATTTAACTTGAATGTGTGTGTGTATGTCTGTGTGTGTGTACATGTGTGTACACATATTTAATTTAGACATCTTTATATAAGTATTTGAAATAAATATTGAAAATAAATATTTGGTCTCTGTAGGAACTTGATGAATTTCTAATAGGTAGTTTTTTTCCAGTGGGGGCATAAAGGATGCTCAGTCTACCTGTTTATTCATTTGTTGAAACCTGGAATCTAGCCCCAGATCAGCTGAAATCACAATGAAAATTATTCATTATGTGAAACACATTTTTTTTAATATATATATATTTTTAAGATTTTATTTATTTATCAGAGAGAGAGAGAGAGAGAGACAGAGGCAGGCAGAGGGAGAAGCAGGCTCCTTGCTGAGAAAGGAGCCCGATGTGGGACTCGATCCCAGGACCCTGGGTTAAGCCGAAGGCAGAGGCTTAACCGACTGAGCCACCCAGGCGTCCCTATGTGAAACACATTCTTGAATCGTAAATGAAAGATTTTATTTATTTATCAGAGAGAGACAGAGGCAGGCAGAGGGAGAAGCAGGCTCCTTGCTGAGAAAGGAGCCCGATGTGGGACTCGATCCCAGGACCCAGGTTAAGCGGAAGGCAGAGGCTTAACCGACTGAGCCACCCAGGCGTCCCTATGTGAAACACATTCTTGAAACGTAAATGAAAAGGGTAGGTAGTTATTTCTAATCCAAAATGTGGAGGAAATCTTCATTAGCTAAAAAAGGCAGAAAGGGGTTGAATTTAGGAAACCACTCAGACTGGATTCTAACACCTTTAACGCTAACTGCATCTTACAGTTTAGTCATCCTTCTTTAATTGTACTTTTTCCCTTGCCCCTCTCTGTTCAGCTACTTCTCTTAGGTCTTTGAGGAATTACCCATGCTGTGAGTCTTGGTTCCCTCATCATCCTTGACGCCTGCAGGCCTGGCCTGCCTTCATTTTGTGTTCTCCAGCGGCTGGCATAGTCCTAGGCACATAGACGCAGGAGAGCTTGTTTAATGGAGTGCATGCATCTATATTTAGAGCCTGCCTATGTGCTGGGAATGATACAGGATTTCAGGTTTGAAGCTGTGGGTCCATGGTTTGGTGGTTGTGGGCTCTTGGCCAAGTCACAGCCATGTTTAAGCCCCCCAACATGGCTGTCATCAGCGCTGGCCTCTGCCGGCTGGGGCGGGGGGTGTATCAGGCCAGTGTGGAGCACCCTGGTCACGATGGCCCACAGAGTTTCAAGCTGTGTTTCGGCCATAACTCTTTTTTTTCCTGTTGGAAGTGGACTGGTTCCTGCTTTGTTGCTTTCTAAGAGACCAAAGACACTTAAAAAATTTGGATTTGTGTTTATCAGAGATTTTCTGTTATGAAAATATGCAAAGCTTTTCTGATGATAAACTATGGACTCCCAAAAGACACTATCTTTTAATTTTAAGGGTAAATTCTGTGTATTTCATGTGTACATAAAAATTTACATCATTAATTTTACGAGTCATCTTAGTTCTTTAGCAGAAGTAGATAAATATTTAGTAAATGTTGCATTTTGACTACTGTTTTATTCACCGGTGGGAGAATATATGGAAGTGGTTCTCTGACACAAAATCTTACTGTTGTGATGGGAGATAAACCTTACCCACGAGTAACACTGATGTATCCAAATATGATATCTAGAGATTTTCATTCCTTCAACAAGTATTTGACCTTCACCTGTGTCCATGGCACCATGCTGGACCCTGTAGGTAATTTAGAGATGGAAACTTTGGGTTTTTTCTGCCGTGAGACAGCGGGCATAATAGGCACATCAATAACATAGACTGTGGTGTGTGAGCCTCTGGAGGCTCTGGAGCTGGGCTCCAGCAGTGCAGGGAGGGTGACCATCGGCGAGGTGGGGTCTTAACCAGGACGTAGACACACGTGTTCACCCTGGGGTAAAGGCATACAGGCCTCAGTGATGGAGGAAAGAGTGAGGGTCAGCGAATGACAGCCAGGCCAGGGGCTGAGGGAGGGCAGTGTGTGGGGAGCTGGCAGACTGTGACAAGGCCCGATGGTCAGTGGGGTGAAAAGAAGTAAGTGTGTATACTTCCAGGTATACTTTAGCTAGGGGTGTCCTACAGAAGAATTGGTGCCAAACCATATCTAATCTTGAGGTAAATGCATGTCACAGACATCAGTGGTTGTGCAAGCTCAGAAGATTGGCTGCTGGGCTGTAGAACTGGGTACAGAGAGCCCTACCCTTTGGAATCCTGAGTTCATTCAAACTGAAGGCTGGGCGACAAGCCCATGACTACTTCTGATTCAGTGCACAGGGGCCTGAGCTTGGTGGGGACTCCCAGGCAGAGCAAGTCCAGGGCAGCTGGGGAGCTTTCCAGGAGGGGGTCAGTGCAAACCCGGTTTCTGGGAGGACAGATTAAGACCTGGCCTGGACCTGTGATCCTGTACCCTAGGGAGGTATGTTCATTGGGGACAAGGACAGACAACCCCCTCACCTTAATTAAGATGAAGTGAGTTAACGTCTCTGTGTAAGATTCTTACTGCCTTTCCCAAGCAAGCTGCTTTCTCTCCAGTAGGGTCTATATCCCTGTAGAAGGGAAATAGTCCAAAGAGAGTTGCAAAAGACTGAATCTCAAGGTAAGCCAAGACTTTAGCATCTATTAATCACCTTGAACTTGGCTTGTTCTTACTGACTTTCATGGGTTTAGTCTATGAAATGAATAGAGGAGCCTAGAATTTCCTCAAGGACATTGGGGATGTTTTGGCTGCATCTTTACGTTTGTGAAACATGTTGTCAGGAGAAGACAAAGGGGGTAGTGGAGGATAGCTTCTTTCCAGAAAGTGGGGAGAGCGAGCAGATCCCTGGAGTGTGCCATGTAAAGGGGTGATGGGTAGAGTGAAGGCAGGCGAGTAAAGTGGGGTGGGGTGTGAAGGACCTCGAGGGCTGTGCTGGGGAGGTGGGACCACCCTGTGAGCTGTGCAAAGACCTTGTGCTGAGCAAAAGAAGCCTACATGTTTGTGATATGAAGTTCAGGAACAGAACAAACTAAGTGATGGTACTGGAATCAACGCGACAGTCCCTTGCTGGGGATGGCTGTGACTGGGAAGGGGCCCGGGAGGCTCTCTGAGTGCTAGTACCTTACTGGAAGTGCTGCCCAAGCACTTAGCAAGCGGTGCACTTTATACCTCCATTTATAAAGGCTAACTGTCCACGTGTGGTGGGAAGGAGATTGGAGGCGGGGAAAAAGAAGCCAGAAGGATAGAAGGAGCTGGAGGTGAGGGTCTAACTGGGTGTGGCTTCAGTCAGCGTCTCTATAAACACTCCCCCGGCCTTTGAAGGTTATGCTCCATGTACCTACTCTCCCCAGTGCTAATTGACGGATGTGTTTGGAAATTTGGCCTGCATTGTATTTCTATGCCTATTAGTCATTTCTTAAAAGCCAGCAGTTTTCTGGCTTAAGGAAAAGAAATTTGAGAACAATTGAGTTTTAAGTATTCAACGGCAGAGTATTACTGCCAAGGGAATGTGTTGTGTTTTCAAATCACCGTGACCAGATCTTTAATGACCTCTCACCTGCGGCAGGAATTACACATTTTCTTAAGTTCCAAGGAGATTGAAACTTGGGTAGGAGCTTCAGCAATACAGATTTTGACCTAAGAGCTGCCCAAAGGAGGCACTGCTTTTCCCTGGGAGCTCATGAGCACCCTATGCAGAGAGCCTGCTGTGGGCTGGGTTCTGGGCTGGAAGTTGGGGACACAAATAGAAATAGGACAGGGTGCCTCAAGGAGCCTGTTATCCAGGAGGAAAGCCAGTGTGTGAGCCAGTTTTGCAGCGCAGTGAGATCCAGTGGTAGAAGAAGTGGTACAGAGGAGGGCATATTACAGCTAGGAGGATCAGGAAGAGGTGATAGCCGGCAGGGCTTTTAGAGAAAGCAGGCTACTGAACAAGTGACTCAAGTATTGCAGGTAAGGGGCCGGGTGGGACAGATGGAGGGACAGGGCACGGAGGCACGAGACGACACCTGTATGAGGGACTGGGCGCCATTGGTGGTGGTGGAGCCCGAAGTGCTAGGGCAGGGATGGCAGCGTGGGGCAGATGTAAGTGGTAGCGATGGGCTTGGCCACAGAGACCTGTAAGAGGCTAGAGTTACAGTGTAAGCGAGAGATGAATTCAGGAGGCGGGCAGGAGCAGATGGCAGGCAGTTGGCCACATCCAGGGGTGTGGGCCCTTGGCAAGGTGTTGTTGGGTGTCGTGTCTGGAAGACCTTCTAGCCCTCCTGCCCCCTGCAGTGCCCTGTGCTTTTGCTCTGCATTTAAGCAGAGGCAGTAGGGCAGTGGCCAAACTTTAGAGTCACACAGATCTGAGTTCCAATTCTAGCTTCATTTCTTACCTGATGTGTGACCTTGGACAAAGCTGAAGGACTTCACCTTTCTGAGAATGCCATCTAAAAGATGAGGATATGATCTGGGGCGCCTGGGTGGCTCAGTCGGTTGAGCATCCGACTCTTTTGGTTGGCATTTGACTCAGGTCATGATCTTAGGGTCGTGGGACCAAACCCCACATCAGGCTCTGCACTCAGGGTAGAGTCTGCTTGGGGATTCTCTCCTTCTGCCCCCCCCCCCCCCCATTCGCGCGTGCATGCGCGCTCTCTCTCGAATAAATACATAAATCTTAAAAAAAAAGATGAGGCTATGATCTACTGATAGAGGGTCTAGGAAGATCAAATGAGGAGATTATCTTAGCCCAGCACCTGGCAGAGCATAAGCACTGCGTGCACACAGGGTCATTGGTGCTGTTTTAATTGATGATCATTATCTCAAGACAGGTATCTACATGCTGGGAGTGATGGCAATCCGGGAATCCCTGCAGGGAGACCTGGGGGGAGGTAGGGGACTGTGGACAGAGTGAAGAAACCTGTTTGGTAGTGGGTCCCCACACTGTGGGGGCCGGTGTAGGAGAACATGGCTGTCTCGGGCTCACTTTCCCCAGGCCTGCTAGGAGAAGGCGAGGGTCCTGGAATGCCTCATCAAAGTGATGTTTTCAAGTTGTTTGGAGCCTGATACGCAAAAGACTTGCAGGCAGGGCTGAAGGGAGAGGCCAAGCAAGCCCATCACCGACAGTGGCCAGTTTCTGTGGTTCTTCCTGCAGAGCTGTATTTGGAAGTGTAATTAAAGTCCTTTTCAAGGGGGGATCTGGGGATGGGTAAAATAGAGGAAGGGGATTAAAAGGTACAAACTTCCAGTTATAAAATAAGTCGCAGAGATGTAATGTATAGCCGAGGGAATATAGTTACTAATACTGTAACAACTTGGCGTGGTGACAGACGGCAGGTAGACTTGTGATCACTTTGCAGTGTATACAAATGTTGAATCACTATGTTGCACACCTGAAACTAATACAGTATTGTATGTCAGCTACCCTTCCAAAGAAAGAAAGAAAAGAATTAAAAAAAAAATCACCCTAAAAAAAGTCTTTCTTTCTAGACTTATGGGTAGTTTTGGTTATTTTGGGGTCAGGTTCAGTGGTTCTCCGCAGAGAGCCCGAGATGCCAAGAGCAGCTGGTGCTCCGATCAGGCTGTGCCTTCACTCTTGGCCACGAGCAAGTGCACGTGGGGAGCGATACTCTCTTTTAAGAGGCTAGTCCTTCACTTCAGAAAAAGCTGCGTAAGCTCTTCCTCCTTCTGCCCCCACCCCCATTTATTTATTTTTTTTCTGCTTCTGATCTCAGAGCAACTAATTCCTTGCTGCAAACGTTGTTGTAGATACTCTCTTACCTGTTCCCTTTGATTCCGGGATGATGTGCACTGAGTATCGCACACTGTTTTAGAAGGCTTGTTAGATACATAAAGTTACATGTTATATTCTACACTTTAGAGACAGAAGAAACCTATCCTGGCCCTTTGAGGTAGGCGGTTTTCTATTATGTTAGCACACGGGCCCATGCCCTCACTTCCGATGCAGTCAGGGATCATCTATATAATGGGAGAGTATGTCTTTCAAAGCTTTTATCCCATCCCTTCTGGTTGCCCTTTGAGGTGACATATAACTTGTAAGGGCTCCACGGAGAGGCATCGTGGTGTTGGTTATTAATCAGCGTGTGGGTTGCTGCGGTAGCTTCCTGGCTGGGTACTGTCCATCTTGCTTGGCTGTCGTCCTAAGGCGCTTCTCTCTGGAGGAGGACCGCGGGCCAGGCTCCTCAGGCAGGCTTTGTAGCCCTCCTGCAGGGGGCGGACTCTCAGCCCCCCACTGCTCCCTGGCCACCTCTCCACCTCTTGAGCTAGGCATCTTTCCTCCTGGGGGGTTCCCCCTGGGGCACCCTCGTGCCTCCCCCATTCCTTTCCTTACCTGTGAATCTCCCTACCCTTTCTTCACACATCCTGATCCCTTACTTTCCTCAAGGCGCGTCTTGAAATCATTGTGCTGAAGCATTTTCAGATGAGTCGTCTCACAGAGCCTGTGCCCAGCGTGCTGTTGGTGTATTTACGTCCCACTGCCTCATCTGCTTATACAATATTGTGGTCACTTCTCACTCAAGGCTCGTGGGTGGTCAAGGTGCCGCGTTGGGAGGTGCTGGGAGACCTTGTTCCCGTGTCGGATCTGCCATCACCTTCCCGTGAGACCCTGGGCAAGGCACCTTGAGTTTTCCAGTGAAACAAACCCGCAGAGTTAGGGTAGCTCTCTGAGGCGTCTTTAAGCTCCCACATGTCCTCAGCATTTGTCCCGAGAGCCTAGTTTGCTGCTTGTGGCACGGTTGCTCTTAACGGGAGATGATTCTTCCAGAGCAAAGTGGGGAGAGAAGATAGAGGTTTTTGTGCCCATATGGCAGTTTGTGACACACGTGTGTATACAAAATCTTTATCTGTGCAGTGTCACGGAATAAGCATTTTAGTATACACAGTAAAATCTGTGTAACTTGACAACATTCCAGAGTAAAATTTGCCTCCACTGTAGTTTTTGTAGGTGAAAAGGAATGAACTTTTCTTCCAGAGACTACAAAGCGATTTTTTTTTCCTTTGGAGAGCCTCCAAATACTAATATTTGGTACACATTTCTTTTTCTGGAAGGAAACTTCAGAATATGGCACTCATGAGGTAAGATGCTAGCATCTTGAGGCTAAGCCACTGCTGTGCCACATTTTATTACTTGATTTGATTCTTTGGAAATGTAACACTTTTTGTCTTTTCTCTCTCTTCTCTATAGTCGGAAAATGGGTAAGAAGAGTCGAGTGAAAACGCAAAAATCAGGCACTGGTGCTACAGCGAGTGTGTCACCGAAGGAAACCTTGAACCTGACTAGTGAGCTGCTGCAGAGTAAGTTCCGCCCTGGGCTTCCCGCCTTCGCATCCTCGGGCTGCGCAGGACGGCCTCTGGCCCGGCGAGGCAGGAAGTGGGACAGATCCCAACATTGTAGCCACGTGACCTGGGCAAGTGTCAGAACCTCTCTGACCCGCCGCCTCCCCCTTCCATAAAGCTGGGGATATTGGTCGTGGGTAGTGATGAACGAGGGCTGGATGAAACCGCGCACCACCCAGAACATGGGCTTCCCTGGCCTCCGGTGGGCAGGGACCTACTCGACTACCTCGGGCAGATCATGCAACCCCTCTGAGTCCCGGTGTTCACAGCGGTAGTACAGCCTGCCTGGGGAGGGGGAGGGCCGTGCGAGCTGTGGCGCATAAAAGTGCGCCGTGGCCGTCAGGCCCAAGGTGGGCACGGCAGGCCTCTCAGAGCAGACCTTTGGAACTCTGCCCCCTTGTTAGAGTGGCTCCCCTTTCGTTTTAGTGATTCAGTAATCGTTTTCCAATTTCTTGGTTCAAGGAAGTTAAATATCTATTAAGTGCCTGTACTTGCTTTAGTACATTAGTGTAAATTGGTAACTTCTCTTAATTGTGAATTTAAATTGGTGCTATGGTGGTGTCAAACTTAGCTGTGGTCACTGTACTAACTCACTCCATTGTCTCGTTTTCTTTGCCCCTTCTGTTCAGATTATGTGACAGGCTAAACCCCACATAAAAATTTGGCTTTCTCTTCCTGCCAGAAGCAGGCAGCAACTGAGTCGGGGTCAGATCCCTCCCCAAGGGCTCCTGTGGACTCCTATGACCCCTGTGGCCCTCAGAGCGGTGTGGGCCCCCCATAGAGCACTGAGGTACTGACCGCTTACCACCTCTCTCCCGCACTGGACTGCGGGCAGCTTGAGGACAGGCTCTGTCTTCTTGTATTCCAGGGCCTCAGTCAGGACTTGTTGGTCGAAGAATGACTGGTTAACTTTAATAGTCATGAGTCAGCCCATGCGTTATGACTTGTTAGTGTTAGTTATTTACCACATACACTCTTTTCGTCAGAGAACAAAGGTGGCCGTGGGAAGAAGGCTCCCTCTTTAAACTCATACAGTTGTTGAAAAAGGAAAGAGCTTGCTGATAGGCCGGGTGCCCAGGGCACAGCTTTCCAGAACCACCAGCACCAGTCTTGAGTGCTGGTCTTTGCTTCTGGCCCTACAGCAGAGTCTCAGCTTCCTTTTGAGCAGTGACTGTGCCATCTCATTTTTTGACTCCCCCAGAGTGCTTAATATAGAGCCTTACACACGGATGTGCAATGTTTGTCGAGTAATTGTTCTTATGTCCAATTTAACTGGTTCCTTTAGAGAGCCATTGTTCTAGGATTTAACTAGAAAGAAATGTTGACTTTTAAGGTGACCTTTTTTTTAAATCCATCTAGAAGAGTTTTCAGGGAAATGTTTTGCATTTTTAGCCTAGCTTTTAGATTTTCCCATGGTCAAGTATATTCTGAGGAGAATTTCTGAACAGCAAGTGTGAGAGAGTTGCAAGCTCAGTGCTCACACTTAGGTACGGGGGTCCCAGTTTAGTAAGTGGCATGTGGATGGGTTTGGAGGGTGTATATGCTTTGAAAAGTATACCTGGTTTATACTTCCCACGTTTATCAGCATGGCTGTGGTATCTTTGTCCTTTAAAAGTAAACCAGCAGCGGTAACAAAACCCCAGTCCTCTCTGTGCTGGAGACTAGCTGGTTGAGTTGAAAGCAAGCAGTATTTGAGTGCCATGGCTTTTGTGTTACAGAATGCAGTAGTCCCACACCTGGCCCCGGAAAGGAATGGGAAGAGTATGTGCAGATCCGGTCTCTAGTCGAGAAAATACGAAAAAAACAAAAAGGTACATTTTCTAGAACAATAATCTTATTTCAATAAAATCCTTTAGAGACTTGGCACAAGTCAGAAATGTTTTGAGGTTATGTGAAAGTCTTGGTGTCATTCCTGCCTGTGGAAGGTCACAGTGGAAGGGGCTCGGAATTTGGGAGAGATGTGCTGGGAAGCTGTCCCAGAATCTCTCCCATTTCTGAGGTGCTGCTACCTGCTTTGGGAGGGGTAAGAATGTTGAGTAGTAGGGGAAAAGTGTTTGTATCTAGGGACTAAAATGACACAACTGTTGGGGCGCCTGGGTGGCTCAGTCAGTTAAGCATCTGCCTTCAGCTCAGGTCATGATCTTGGGGTCCTGGGATCGAGCCCCATGTTGGGCTTCCTGCTCAGCAGGGAGTCTGCTTCTCTCCCTCTATCCTTCCCCACCACTCGTTCTCTCTCTCAAATAAATTAAATCTTTAAAAATAAATAAAATGACACAACTTTTATTTATTTTTTACAAAATATGTATTTAGATCTGTTTTTCCACATTGTGTTTCCTTGAGGGTTTGAGGTCAGTACATAATGCAATGAGTGGCCAACACACAAATATACACTAATAGATTAATGTCTTCACAAGATTTATGATGAACTCAAACCTATCTTGGTTAAATAAGAGATGTAGTTCTATTTCTGAAGCTCTGTTTTTACAGGGTGTATTCAGTAGGCGTCTTAATGATTCTCAGCCAGGCCAGCGACGGGGCCAAGTGTCAGCTTGAAAAAGCCTATTCAATATACCTATTGTTTTTGTTCTGTAAAGCACAAAAAATAAAGATTGGTATGCAGGGCCACATGGAAGGTGGAAGGAGAAAACATAATAAGGAGCCTGCGTTTAAAAGGGTGAGAAGAACCTTCTTAGACTCCATTTTTATTTACTGCCATGAAAGTCAGAAGAGGGTTTGTTTTTTTATTTGCTCTCTGAGGTTTTATTGCGCTCCTGTGTACTTCTAGAAACATGCAGTCTTTAGCTTAGATGGTCTCGAACCCCAAATGGTGATAGGTTCCTTTATAATGTGGTTCTTTGCTCTAAATGGTAGACCTGCCAATCCTGGCTCACCAGATCTATAGCGGGACAGTGTTTGTATGTCCCGAGCATTTGTTGTTAGCAGAGACGGCTAACTACAACTCACACTAAGGTTAGAGCATTCCTGAATTCTCAGCAAAGAGTGACTTCTGTCTCAGAATGTCCCTAACAAAATCAGCTTTCTGCGTCTGCAGTGTGGCACAGCCCTGTGCCGGGCCGTCCTGCTGCAGAGATCCAGGTGACCGCTGATGGTGTGTTGGCATGGCCACAGGCACCTGGGCTGGGCTCCACACCCTGCTCCTCACGTTTGTGAAGTTCCTGTTCCTCTCCTTTTATTTGTCAAATAAATCTTGGTTTTTCCTCTGCATGGCTTTTCAAATAACACAACGCCTAAGAATCTCCTACCCAAACTGAATCAGTCCCACCGATCAAGTTCTCCCTCCTTCCCACCTGCTGGTCTGATCCCTGTCCCTCCCTCCATCCTTTGTTTTATTTTCATTATTTGTTTTTAAGAAATACATGTTGCAGATGTAGCTGAAGCCCCATGCTTCTATCCCAGTCCCTTTTTGGCCCCCTTGGGAGTTTGTCTTGACCGAGAATATTTTTCTACCTCTTGTATAACCCCATAAAGTGGTATTTTAAAATTTTGCATAAATGGTATCAGAGCACTTGAATTTTTAAAGATTTATTTATTACTTGAGAGAGAAAGCACGCGCGCGCATGTGAGAGAGGGGAGGGGCAGAGGGAGAGCATCTCCAGCAGACTTCCTGCTGAACTCAGAGCCCGAAATGGGGCTCCATCTCAGGACCCCGAGATCATGACCTGAGCTGAAACCAAGAGTCAGACGCTTAACCAGCTGAGCCACCCAGGTGCCCCAGAACACTTGAAGTTTTAAAAACACGGTGTTCTGGGCACCTGGGTGGCTCAGTTGGTTAAGCGACTGCCTTCGGCTCAGGTCATGATCCCGGAGTCCTGGGATCGAGTCCCGCATCGGGCTCCCGGCTCGGCGGGGAGCCTGCTTCTCCCTCTGACCTTATCCCCTCTCATGCTGTTTCTTTCTCTCTCTCTCTCTCTCAAATAAATAAATAAATAAAATCTTAAAAAAAAAAAACAAAAAAACCCCACAGTGTTCTATTTTGTTTTCTTTGTAGATACTTATGATCCAACTCATTCAAACTGTTCACCAGAATTCAGTTGCAGGGCTGTCCAGTTTTGTGCTCTTAGAATCAAGCCTGTGGTGCTCATCCTTACACACACCTCCTGTGCGCACGTCAGCTGCTGATTTCTGTGTTCTGGGAATTTTGTTGAAGGAAAGCTGCCTATGAGACACGGCACGCTGGACTTAATGGGGGGGCTGCTGTTATGTGTGAGGTGGTGAAGCCCTCCTCCTTCTACTGCATCGCCTCAGGGCCCAGTAGTCAGCAGCCCTATGTCCTGGGCTCAGCAAATGCTTCTCCGCAGCCGACGAGGGTTGAGGATCGTACTTCGCCTTTCCTGCCACTAGTTAGGATATGTACTGTGACTGTTCTGTGATTCGTTTTTTTGTTGTTGTTTTGTTTTTCTTTCCTTGTGATTTCTCCTTTTGTCCATGGGTTATTTAGAAGTGTTCTGCTTAATTCCAAATATTTGGGAATTTTCAAGATTTTTTTCTTTTGTTGATTCTAATTTGATTATGTTTTAATCAGAGAACATTGTATGATTTCAGTCCTTTCCAATTTATTTAAACAATTTTTAAACCAGTTTATTTTTTAAGCTTTTCTTTTTAAGATTTTTTTTTTTAAGATTAAAGCCTAACTGCCATACAGTATTGTATTAGTTTCAGGTGTACAACACAGGAAGTCGATATTGCATACATTACACAGTGGTCACCCCCGTAAGTCTTGTTACCTGGTGATGAGTTTTGATTTCAAGATTGGAGCGTTATCACTATTTCCAGTGTGTGTTTTTTAGTTTCTGAGAGCAGAAAGAATGATATGGGTCCTAAATATAGCTCTTGTTTTCTGACACATGGATTGAAACAGGTCTGTCTGTTACCTTTGATGGAAAAAGAGAAGATTACTTCCCTGACCTAATGAAGTGGGCCTCTGAAAATGGAGCCTCTGTTGAGGGTTTTGAAATGGTCAACTTCAAAGAAGAGGGCTTTGGTTTGAGAGCCACAAGAGACATCAAGGTGAGTTTTGATCGCTTGCTCTGGGAGCCCTCGGCGTGCTTGGATTGTGCTGCGGGCGGGCACAGGACGGGGAGACAGGTGTCTGGGCTGATTCTGACTCGTGGGCAAGCGGGCAGTGCGCCGTCAGCACTCTGCTTCCTGCTGCGGGGTCTCCAGGCTGACCAGGGGCCCGGAAGAGCCTTGCCAGTGTTCTAGGCAGCCCCTTCCAGTCTGTCCTCTCTGGGAGCCATGCTGCTAACCAGTGACCTGGGGCAAGTCAGTTCATGTTTCAGAGCCTCTGTTAGGAGACCACAGAACATGCCTCAAAGGATTCTGAGACTTCAAGAGAAGGATGTGGGCTCAGGCGGTTAGGAGGGGGAGCACGCAGGACCTGGGATAGAGTCGATGTGCAGGTGGGTGGATTGGGGTGGAGGATGGGCAGTGTCCAGGGTGCTTGCTTGTTTTCTGGAGGGGGGACTGAGTGGTTGGCCGTGCTCCCCTACTGACACTGTGCCACCGGAGCTGAAGGGGAAAGAAGGGCAGTATATACCTGCTAAGGGACAAATGCTTTTCCTCTGCTCTGGGTCCTTCCTTCCAGCTGAAGGGAGCAGCAGTACCCTGACATTCCCAGCCTCTCTCTGCCCCTCACTCGTGCCTTTCTTAGAGAGGAGGCGTAACCTAATCTGTTTGAAGATTTGGGAAGAAGAAACTGGTCTTGGCCTGTTTCTTGGTGGGAGCTGGATGCCCATATGTATCCATTGCGCTCTCTCTGCTCTGTGTGCTTTACAGGGCAGGCCACACGTGGGGAGGCCCGTGGGGCTCCAGTTCTCCCTGTAACTAGGTGGGGGAGTCGGTCTAATTCTGGGATTCAGTAGGTGATATTTTGGGTGACCATCTGTTGTAGTCTTGTGTCTCTCTCAGTGGGTTCAGAACTTGGATGGAGGAAATGAGTGTTATTTATTCGGGCCCCCTCAAACCTCAGGCAACGTTTTTGGTCAAGTTGTAGTTAACCTTTCATTGATAAGTTGATAAACCACATACCGGTTTATTAGATAGCTATTAAATGTCTAGTATATGAATAGTACCTTGCTCATTATTATACCAGCCTTCTTTCTTCATGATGTTTATCATCTATATATAGTAGGAGAAGAGACACACATAAACAGAATCCAAATGGTAGACATTGGCAGAAGGCAAGAGTAACCAGGATGTCACACATTCTTCTGATGTATCAGAGAACCATCATTCATGTGGATGCTGCCCCAATTATCTTAACTGTGGTCTGTCTTCACCGTGTGCATTTTTTAAGCTTTATTGAGGTATAATTGATAAAAAAAACTGCACATGTGCAGTGTTGACATTGTGATGGGTTGGACGTGCGCACACACCCATATCGTCACCACAGTCAGGGCACTACTCTTTGCATGTTTTAAACAGTATAGGACATATACAGCACATACCAAAAAGAAACCTCTCCTGTTGGCAAAAAATGAGATAATATTTTTGGGAAAAACCTCAGTAAACCAAAATATGTCCTAGGGACTTGTGCTTTTGCTGGTAACTGTTGTGCCTTAAAGACAATCATGTTGAGAAAGGAACGTTCCTCTGGCTTCAGAAATACAGCAGTGAGAGCAGTTTACATCGACAGGTTCAAGTTTTTATTGGAGATAGAAATTGTGTTTTGTTTTGCTTTTCGAACTTAAGAACTTAAGTGCAGCAAAGAATTAATAGTTTTGTGCTTCACTCCAAATGGCTATGTTTACTTCAGATTAAAGTTGAAAGTCCCATTTTTTTTTCTCTGTTTTCTCAATGTGTATGGTTAGTTTTTCTATTGGAAGTAGGATTTTAAACCCTGCTTGTGCTCATCTAAGTATACCACAAATATTTACATTTAAAAATACATTTCGGGGCTCCTGGGTGGCTCAGTTGTTAAGCATCTGCCTTCGGCTCGGGTTGTGATCCCAGTGTCCTGGGATCGAGCCCCGCATCGGGCTCCCTGCTCAGTGGAGAGCCTGCTTCTTCCTCTCTCTCTGCCCCTCCTCCCTGCTTGTGCTCTCTCTCTCTCTCTCTCACTATCTCTAATAAATAAAATCTTAAAAAAAAAAAAAATACATTTGATAGTTAGAAATGAAGTGCTAACTTGTAACCTTAAACAGTATATCATGTGTGTTGTGTGATTGGCTTTCTGACCACAGATGAAGGGGCTGAAGATTGTCACATGTTTTGATGATTATATGATTTTCTTATTTTTTTTCCTCCTAGGCAGAAGAATTGTTTTTATGGGTTCCACGAAAATTACTAATGACTGTCGAATCTGCTAAAAATTCAGTGTTGGGTGAGAATAATTTCTGACTGTTCAAGGCAAAGTGCAAGTGATAAAAATATGAAATTTGATTTTGTGGCGCTAAGGACCATATTTGGATATTTCCTCAAACTAGTGAAATGTTCCCCCAAATTCACATTGTTTTGCATGCTTGTAATCTGACATAGTAGAAGAGTGTCAGAAGAAAGGTGCATGTTACACTAAATATTACAAAACTTTCCAGTTATTTCTGTAACTTTAATATATATTTTGAATGAATACTTTTTAAGTCGCTTTTTGGAACTTACGCTGTTAACTTCTGGGTTGATTCAGGGCCCTTATATTCTCAAGACCGGATTCTTCAAGCTATGGGAAATATCACACTGGCCTTTCACCTGCTGTGTGAGCGAGCTGACCCTAACTCTTTCTGGCAGCCCTATATTCAGACCCTCCCCAGTGAATATGACACTCCTCTCTACTTTGAGGAGGATGAAGTTCGGGACCTTCAGTCCACACAAGCTATCCATGATGTCTTCAGCCAGTACAAGAACACGGCTCGGCAGTACGCCTACTTCTATAAAGTCATCCAGGTGAGTGGCTGGTTGCTGTTTATTCTTTTTTTTTTTTTTTAAGATTTTTATTTATTTATTTGACAGAGAGAGACAGAGACAGCGAGAGAGGGAACACAAGCAGGGGGAGTGGGAGAGGGAGAAGCAGACTCCCCACCGAGCAGGGAGCCCGATGCGGGGCTCGATCCCAGGACCCTGGGATCATGACCTGAGTTGAAGGCAGACGCTTAATGACTGAGCCACTCAGGTGCCCCTGGTTACTGTTTAAATGCACGTTTAACAGAGTGCAGAAGAAAGGGAAACCGATGGCATAAATGTTCTACCTCACATTTTATTACACATGTTTAAACATTATGCTTTTTAAGGTAAAAGCCATTCTGATTCTAGTCCACTGTCTGTTTTTGTACAGAAATATCCCTGAAGTGTGATTTGAACATATCTGACTTCCCGTGTTAATAGAAGCAGCCCTTGTTCCCAAGTTAGGAAAGTCTTTGAGCTTTTCTGAAAAGGCAAGATTACAGTACAGTACAACTTGAGAAGCTATGAAATGTATCTGATACAAAAAGGTGCTCCATGTATCAATTTTCCGAGAAAGTGAAAGGCCTTTTCTGGGTTCTTCATATATATATACTGACATGTATTTTACTGAATATATAGTGACAGGTAATTTAATAACTTAGAATGCTTAGAATCTTTGTGTCTTTCAGAGTGTGCTGTGTATTATATTAATTTTAATTAGTTCTAAGTGGAAGTGTCCTATAAAAACTTATGTAAGGTTGTGAACATTTGAATTACATCTGGTAATTCCTTACATCCTTTTCTGTGTTTTGGCAGTTCTCCCCTTTCTTAGTTGCTCAAGAATTAGCTCCAGGGCTGCTGCACCTGATACGTGGCAGTGGGGATGCTGCTAAACTTCCTATGATGTACAGGGCAGCCCCCAAACGAATTTTCCAACCCAAAATGTCAGTAGTGCTAAGGTTGAGAAATCTTGCTTTGTGGTTATATGTAGAACAAAGTGTTTCGGGTACCAACATGATGCCAAAGATCACCATCATTCCTGACTGGTTGGATTCCTAGGGCCTGACTGAACAGAAGGAACTCAAGCTTCGTAGTGAGATGAATCCGAGTTGAAACCCAGATTCCATATCTCACGTGCTATTTAAATATAATTTGAAATTACAGTTGACCCTTAACACGGGTTTAAGCAGTATGGGTCCACTCATAACACGGTCATTCTCGATAAGTACAGTGCAATGTTGTAAATGTATTTACTCTTATGATTCTCTTGATAACATTTTCTCTCTATTGTGAGAATATAGAATATAGTATGTATAACATACATAAATCAACTGTTTATGTTATCAGTATTACTTCCCGTCAACAGTAGGCTATTGGTAGTTAAGATTTTGGGGAGTCAGAAGTTACGTGTAGATTTTTGACTGGGTGGGGGTCAGCAGCGCACCCCCTGCATTATTTGGGGGTCAGCTCTAGGTGCTTTACCCCTCTGATTGGTTTCCTTATCTGTAGGATAAAAACATATGCCCCGTTTTCCAGTGTAACTATTGTCAGCGCAACTTGGGCTGTTCATCAGAGCGCCTACCGAGGTGCTAGGCCTCGGCGCCTGTGGCCATTAGGAGTGCAGTTTCGTCTGGGAAACATGGAGGACATCTCGGTTGAAGCCATCTCAACGGGTGCAGTGTCACTGAGGCGGTGGGCTCCGGAGCTGGCCTGCCGGGGTCCGAATCCCCGCAGCACCCTGGCTGCTGCGCTCTTTGGGGCGTGTCTCTGTGCTTCTGTTTCCTTATCTATAAAATGGGCTAATACAGTGCCCGACTCCAGGGTTGCGGAGCTGACCGAATGAGTTGACATGTGTGCGGCCCTTGATGACAGCAGTGTTTGCTGTAGGAATTCTCAATTTGTGTTACCGTTCTGTGGCTCGTTCTTTCAGGCCGTGTGACTCAGTTTTATTTTTTTATTGTTTTATGTGGCTTCTCCCCTGTGCCTGCAGGGACTTACATTAGTGTGTCTTTTTTTTTTTTTAAAGATTTTTTTTTTAATTTATTTAATTAGAGAGAGAGAACACAAGTAGGCAGAGCAGCAGGCAGAGGGAGAGGGAGAAGCAGGCTCCCCACCGAGCAGGGAGCCCGACATGGGACTCGATCCCAGGACCCTGGGATCATGACCTGAGCCGAAGGCAGACGCTTAACAACTGAGCCACCCAGGCGCCACACATTAGTGTGTCTTAACCTTCCCTACTGAACACCCTCGCCGCCAAGGACAGTGAAGCTTATTCCTGCAAGACGAGGCTCTCCACCCAGAGTGGCCCATTACAGGCTCAGAATTGCTTCAGAGTCTCATGCTTTTGTCATTGTTGTTGGCTTCAGTTTCACATTTAAAAATATCAACAGTTTGTGCAAATGTGTATGTTTGCTCTAGTTTGAAAACCATGTTCAGTGACATACTATCAAGTCAGGTTGGCATTGTAGGAAAACAGCCTGGTTTCTCCTGGGGCTGTACCTGCCCGTGTGTGTGCCTGGGGGCCCCCATTCCGGCTTGGCCCGTAGTAAACACTGTTACCCCGACATCGTGGCCCATCCAGGTGTACTTCTTTTTCAGAAGAATGGGGACACTCCACATTAGTAGAAGGGAACCATTACAAACTGAAAATACATCCTAATGAGATTTTGTAGGAAATTTCCTAGGCAGTGGTTTAATTTAAGTGCGGGCCAGAGTAGGACCACAGACAGCCTGATGGGGTGGAGCCACCGTGACATCGAGGAGGGTCCAGGCCGGGGAGGGGAAGGGCTTTGCACGAGCATTCCTGACCAAGAAAAACGGACTCAAGCAAAAGTTATCTTTTTAAAAATTAGAGTTTGAGACCACCTGCTTTTCTGGTTGTAGAACGTTCTCCTTGCTCGTGGAATCTTCGATAACGATCCAGCGTAAACACAGATGTTAGCATTGTACTGCCATTATTTTGTAGGTCAGGTTTTCTCACCTCGGCACCAAACCCTCCCTCTTTCTCATGCTGTTCCAGGATCAGCTGTCTGGCTTTTGCTCCGTTTTAATAGATCACTCCGTCAGTGCACCGCTGCTCGGGAAGAGAGAGTGAGTGGTGTTGCCTCAGTTCGTATTTAACGTCTTCATTGCCGTGACCTGCCCTCAGTTTTGTTCTGTGGGGCATGGTGGCTCTTAGCCTTTTCAGGGTCATGGGGCCTCTCTTCCCCGAGAACTGTGCACATGTCCTCTATCACGAATGCTTACGTACCATTTGAGGGGGTCCCAATTCCAGAACCTGATTTGCGGTTTTTAATGATAACTTCCCATTTAAAGTCATTTTCCTGGGGCTGGGCACTGGACCTGAAACCCGTTATTTTTCTTCTGAGGTCTGCCAGCCACAGCTCTTGGCCACTGTCCCGTGTCACACCAGCAATGTGAGTGCAAGCATGACTTGTTTCCGTGTGTCCCCACTAGTGCTCCCCAGACCCTGGGAGAAGGGTGCGGAAAAGGGAAATAGTCACGTCAGCCTTACTGATGTGCTTCAGGGGCTAGAGTGTTTATTCTGAAAGAAAAGTAGCATTAGTACTACCTTCTAATCATTATAAATTCCTGTAGGTAGACTTCTCTGCATTGTTTTGTATTTTCATGTTTGTCTGTCTCTTTGGTTGTTGTTGACTGAAAACTAGAAAAATAATTTCCCACACTCTTTTCTCCCAGAGTGTTTTCATAGTCAAGGGTTTTTTTAGAGCAGCCAGGTGTTAGTTCAGATTACTTTCTGTTCAGACGTCTTTCTGAGCCTCTGCTGGTTCTCATGTATAGAGAAGGGGTTTGGGCTTTATGATCTTTTCAGTTTTCTATATTATATTTACATTGTGTTCTTGAGATGTTCAATATACAGGGTTTTCTTTAGGTGTTCAGCAGATGATAGTATGTAACCAGGAGCCTCAGACTCAAGGAATTTGGAGAGCATACCTTGTATGAAGATAGAGCACCTGCTGGTGAAATCTTATACTGCAGCTTAGCAGTTGAGAAATGTCAACACCCAGACTCGAGAAGCTAAATTAGGAACCGTGGCTCAGCCAGATCCTGGAAAAGACTTGTGTGGATTGAGAACCCTAAGTGGTGGTAAAATTTCTGTCAATTTGTGAAACGGGGACCAGCACAGAAGAGAGGATTAATGGTAGAGGGCAGAACTTTGCATTTAAAACCACTGCAGAGTTTTGAACCCCTAAGAGTACACTTCGCAGACCAGGACGTTCCAAAGTTCAGCTCCAAGTTGAGACTTCTGTCTGGAAATATGGGACCAATTTTGTGATAGGAATCACTGGAAAAGTAGGACTTGGCTTACACCCAGCTCTGAAGCAATGTAATTGTGTGAAGGTGAAGAAATCCTATCAGATTTGACCTGACTTAGCACAGATGACCGACCGATAGTCCACATATTGCTCACCCCTGCCAGTGAAAAACAAATGAACAGATCCTGTGAATGAACAGTCTGTTTAATTTGTAGTCCCATCTACCAGACCGGGCACCGCGATGTGGGGTGTCAGCTTCTCCTGGGGTTAAGAGCTGTCTGGGGACATGCACGTTTTCCTGTGTTGCTGAGCTTGAACATGATGCTCATGTAAGGAAATGCAACTGTGTAAGGTTTAATAGAATAGAGGCATAGCTATAAAATTACTGTTTTTCCATTGATCTCATAATTTACATGATTTGTCCCTCCTTACTTGGGTTTCGTCTTTTGTGTTGGTCAGACAGTTTGAGAGGTTGCGTGGAAGGGCTGGAGATGGAGAAACCACTTGTGTGTTAACTGCTGTGAGTTTCAGTTGAGCGAGCTTCCACTGTCTCTGCCTTATGCTTCAGGATGGAGTCAGGCAGTCTTAAGTTGGCTCTATTCCTTGAACAGGCCACTTCTCCTACCTAGTCAGAGCTGTAGTGGCAGAAGATTCGAGCAGTCATACTCACAACTTGGCTGAAAACAGAGCCCACCAAGAGGCAGAGGAAGATGTCACGCTTGGTTCTTGGCATCCCGTGGCAGTTGTGGCTAAATACAAACAGTTGCTCCTCCCATTTCTCGCTGTTCTAACTTGTCTCTGACAGAGGCGCACAAGAATAGCACAAGATGGGAGTTGCCAGATAGATTTAGCCTATGTTTTCCTAAAGCTCGCATCTACACATAGAATCTGCTCCTACATAGCGCCTTCAGGGCTGAGCATCCAGTTAGAGTAAGAGGCTCTGGGCACTAGCTCACTCTAAAGACGCCGACCCCCAGAGCCTCGCCATGCAGAGCTGTTTGTGCACCTCCGTGTAGATGATGTGTGCTGGAGCAGCACCTGAGGCAGAGCGTGCATGTGTATTCCTGTAACTGTCTCCTCTGGAGGCAGAGGCTGTGGGCAGGCGCCTGCAAGTTTGGGCGCAGGTTGTGGCCCCCAGGCAGCGTGGGGCTCTCTGTGGTCAGCTTCTCCTGCTGTTGGTCTTTCCCCTCCACTTGGAAACCTGCCTAAGAGTCTTCCTTCGTGGGTATATCAACCCACCGCCTCCTCCTGACCTTGGATTTACTGCCCTGTCTTTTGTTTTTAACCTGTGTGCCCTCTTGATTATTGCATTTTTCAACTAATACTTGTTGAGTGTGTGTGTGTGTGTGAAGTAGCACACCCAGATCTCTGGGGATACAGAGATTTTCTGTTTCTTTTTTTATTTTTCTTTTTAAGATTTTATTTATTTATTTTAGAGATAGCACGAGGTGGGGGAGCAGAGGGAGAGGAATAAGCAGACTCCTTGCTGAGTGTGGAGCCCGATGTGGGGTTCGATCCCAGGACCCTGAGATCACGACCTGAGCCGAAATCAAGAGTTGGACACTCTGCAGACTGAGCCACCCAGACGCCCCCAGAGATTTTCTTTTTAAATGTTTTGTTCTGGAATGAACTTTTAGGCTTACAGAACAATTGCACACATAGCACAAAGTTGAAAGTGTGGCCATGGATGCACACTGCTTCCTGGATTCCATCCTCCTGACCTTGTTCCCACTTACATGTTTTTCCTTGGAGGCAAATGTGTTCCAAATGGGACATTTTTGTTCTCAGCCAACTTCATGGCAGTGCCACATCTGTGAATAGCTGCAGAAGTGAAGAGGGAAGGAACAGAGTCAGAGGTGACGGTGACAGTGAGGACAGAGGAGGCTGATTGACAGGTTTGTAGGTGTTGGATGCAGGAGCATGAGTCCATATTTATTCCTTGGCTGCCATGGTAACGGACTCGGTAGAGGCTGCGGGATGCAGAGAGAGGATGATTTCCGTTTGCAGGTTGCTCATCTGAGTTGACCGGGGCCTTTTCCCGTCAGGTAAGGAGTTTCTGTGCTGTGTGCCTCGTGGGACTGGCCCGAGGAGGCAGGGCCGGGCCAGGGCGGGTCGGAGTGGCTCCTGAACACAGGGCAGGAAACCCAGAGCCCAGCCCATCTCCTATCCAGTCAGAACCTCTCGCTCTCTTCGCAGGGCTATAATCCTTCCAGTTACCTGTGAGGGTGCCCACGCCCTGGGCTGGGGTTGGAGCAGGTCTGCTAGCCCCACGCCCATGTCCTTGAATCTCTAAAGTTGTTTTTGGTCTTAATTTGGGGACAAAGAAGTGGTCTGGTTTTCAGGGCAGAGCAGTCTTGTTTACAGTCTCCCTTGGGCTCTTTTACAGAAAGCTGGGTGTGGCGGCTGGCTTTGAGGCCGCGGCTGGTTGGGCCCAGGGCGGGAGCCTGCACGGGGCTCACCTGCTGGCTGCTTTTTCCAACAGCACGGATGCGCCTCCCGCCCAGCCTGGCTCCCGCTGTGCAGAGGTGGGAGAGGCTCCCTCTCAGAGGAACCCATGCCCCTGCCCGGGGCTTTCTCTGCAAGCTGTGAGGAAGCCACCAGTCCTCTCTTTATTGTCATCCTTACTGATTCCATTTGTAGTGATGTGAAAAACGTGAGAACACTGGAGCTTAGGAAACCAGCGTAGCTTTCGTGTTCCCTGGAGAGTTTCCATTGCCCTTCCAGTCTTTGTTAGAGCCTCTGGCTGTCTCGCTGAGCTGTCATGACCCGCGTCCTTGCTTGTTCCCGATAGCTGACCTTGACCGTTATTAATTTGTGTTAAATGTGCAAGAGTGTTGTCCTTAATGTGTCCTTACGTAAGCTTTCTGATTTTGTAAGGTATCCATTCTAAACGTGTATGTGATTTTCATCATTTTCATAAATAGAGGCTGCAGATATGTCATTAAAACTGTTTTTAACTCTGTTCCCTTGTTTTGCATAGTGTTAGAGCAGGGCAGATGGGTATGGACTTCACCTTCCGGAATCCAGTGAGTGGTCCTTGTCTCCTGTTTTTTTCCAGCTTAAGTTTCAGCAGCCTCTGGGGGGCTCAAGAAATGAAGTGCTTTCTCTGTGTGTTCGTGGTTCTAACTGGGGAGAGTGGGCCTGATGTCCTAGCGGGGTGGGTGTTCCTGTCTCGTGGGCTGAGAGGGGACGTCGCCAGAGGGCATTCAGTGGTGTGTCTGTGCAGGGGCAGGCTCGGCAGCCCTGTGCTCCGTGTCCTCCTGTCGGAAGTTCTCACATACAGATTCGGCATCTGCCCTGTTTGCTAGTGACATCGCGTCTCCCGGCCTCGCCTGTCCCTGCTGACTCTTCTCACTGGCAACCCTCCTCCCGAACCACAGCCTCCCTCCCCTTTCTCATCTGCTTACCTGACTTGGGATCCTGGCACCCTTCGGAAATCTTCCATTGTTGCTAATCAGGGCTGGGAACATGTGCCCAACACAGTAGGCACATAGATTGTCCCCGTCTCCTCCTTTACGTATCACTTGGGCGTCAGCGTGTTCATAGAGGCCCCTCCACAGGGATGGCAGACAGACCCACAGGGGCGAGATCGATTGTACATACGTGTCCCTGGTGGCAGGACTCGGGAAAGAAGGAGAATCGGCATTTGTGGTGACGCCTGCTGTTTCAGGCCCCGTGATGAGAACTTTCTCTCCTGTTATTCTCGGGGTGAGGAGGAGTCGGGAGCTAGTGTCTTCCCATAAGAATCTGAGACAGAATTAGCCAAACTGGATTTTGAAGAAACCCCCAATACCAGGCCCAGGTCACTGGTAGTTAAATGCATGTCTGGAGAAGTTAAAGCCTCAGAGGTCAGAGATGGGGCCTCGCTCCTAAGACGCTGTTCACTGAGCCGATGCTTCTGCGTGCCAGTGGTGGGCTAAGGGGCTTGGCAAGACTCCTCCAATCCTCCCTTTTACCTCATAGCTGGGCATCACCCCGTTTTCCAGGGGAGGAGACAGGCTGAGGGTGAGAAAGCCGGCCGGAGCTGCTGATGGTGAGTCAGGATTGAAGCCCCGGGACGCCCCACCCACCCACCCTGGGGGCTGTGTGTCCCACTTCCTGTCTCTGTAGACCCATCCTTCTTACAGTTCCTTCCCTCCACCAGCCCCGCTTTACCAGTCCTGGCTCTTCCCACTAGTCGGATCAATGGAACTTTGTGAAATCCCCGCAAGTTTAAAAATAAGCCTCAAAAAAAAAATCTTTCTTGAAACCTGCTTTTTTTCCCCTCAGCCTCCCTAAGATCTGTATTTGTAAATTCCCTCGCCTCTGGGACAGGGTTTTGGGGTTTTGTTTTCTGTACGCTAGAGGACAGGACTTGCTCGTGTTTCTGAGACCTGGGGTAAGTGCCCTTATGAGTGAACACCTTGGTGGTTGATGTTGCTGCCCAAGCTCCATTCCCTCCCTGCAGAACTGTGCTGTGTGTGATGTCTGATGATCTGAATGGTTTAGGCTGCAGCCACCGTGTGGTGGAATACTGTTGGTATTCATCATCCAGTCTCAAGGAAGGCTGCAGAACCAATAGAATGTGTACGTACGTAGAGAAGGAGGTTTATTTTAAGGAGTTGGCTCATGCAGTTATGGAGGCCGGTAACTCTAGAATTTACAGGATGGACCATCAGGGGCAGACCCTGGAAGGAGCTGATGCTGCGGTTGAAGTGCAAAGGCCCTCTCCCGTAGGATTTCCTCTTGCCTGGGGGAGCCAGCTCTGTTGAGGCCGTCAGCTGATCGGATGAAGCCCACCCGCATTAGGTAGGGCATTCTGCTTTACTCCTAGCCCACCAATTTACATGTTAGTTTCATCTAAAAACAGCCTCACAGCAACATCCAGAATAACCCAGTATCTGGGCACTGTGGCCCAGCCAAGTTGCCGCATAAAATGAACCAGCACAGTGAGCATGCTGTTCCTCTCACAGCACACGTCACTGTGTGGACTTGCTCTTGCACTTACCTGTTCTTTCCTCTGGTGCGTGAGCTTCGCGGGCAGGGGCCCTTGTCCCTGGGCACCTTGTGCTGCTGCCCTCCGCACAGTGCCCACCACATAGGCTTGGGCAGGGGAGCCAGTGACCGTCCGGGTCCCCACACGGAAGCCACGTGTGGCCAGGGCCTCCGGGGGAGGGGCGGGGCCAGAGTCCAGCCTGTCCTCACTCCCCAAGCTGGCCCCTGCAGAGCTGCGGCCTTGCAGATGGGCAGCCTTTTCTGGTTTGTACACAGGTCCCTGCAGGGACACATGCTCGACTTGCTGGGACGTCAGAGGAGCCAGCTTAAGTGAGGACTGTGCCGAGTGTCCCAGAACATTCCTTCCTCTGTTTGAGGCTTCTGTGGCCCTGACATCCCTGTCCTGTCCTTTCGTCTTTTGTCTTCCCAGAGATGAAGTTTGCAGTGAAGGAAGAATTTATCAGATCCTCTGCTTTTATTTAATTTTTTAAAAAAGATTTTATTTTTGAGAGAGAGCGAGCGAGAGAGAGCACGAGCAGGGAGAAGGGGTAGAGGGAGAGGGAGAAGCAGACTCTGTGCTCAGCAGGGAGCCCGACGCGGGGCTCGATCCCAAGACCCCAGGATCAGTACGTGAGCAGAAGGCACACGCCCAACTGACTGAGCCACCCAGGCGCCCCTCTCCTGTTTTCTTACCGTCCTCACCCGATGTTCACTGCCTGGCCTCTATGCTCAGATTCCAAGAGTTCTGTGCAGGTAGACACTGGGCCATTTTTCTTCCCCTTCTTACTGGATCTCCTTTTAGATGATGCACACCCTCCTGCTGCTGGGTCCCGTGGTGAGTCGGGGCTTTCTGATTGCGCCGAGCCTCACGTGTGCTCTGTGTGTCGCTCCAGTGAAATGCCCCTCCTCCACTTTGCTTGTTGACCTGGAGACACCTGAGGCGAGAAGGTTCCTCCTGACCCTCTTGCTGAGGGTTTCTTCCTGGGGGTCGCTGGGCATCCCCATCTCACATGTGACTGCAGCAGAGCACCCTGGGAGGGTCAGCACTTCAGATCTGAAGTGCATTTTTGGAGAGCTGTTTCATTTGGCCCCCCATTGTTCTTTAGTCCTCGGGCTTCATCACACATTTTGATTTGGGTAGTTTTCCCTTTCACAAGTCAACTTTATTTTTTCAGCTTAAAAGAAAAAGTGAGTTCTAGATAGTAGTAGTCAGAAACACAGCATGGATACTGTGCTTATCTTTATTTACATTGAATCTCGTCGGGAAAAAAATAGTTTTTTCTTTTTTTAAGTAAATCAAATAACTATTTGAAATATTTGCTGATAGTAATGGAGTTTTACTGAATGCTTGGGTCTCCAGTTCAGTGGTAGGTGCTATAAGGAGATCGAAAAGTAATATGAGATCCTTGCCTTTTCAAAGTTTATGGTAGAGATGGGAGAGACTCAGTTGGCAGGAAACAAAAGAACAAAAATGGTAAACTGAGGCAGTGACTGCTCTCTGAGCTCTGGGATGCCTGGGGCAGTCAGATGGTTGTGGCTTGAAAGGCAGGATTGTCTGGTTGAGGTAAATACTGTCAGTGGAGGTCTGGACTTGGGGGCAAGCAGGGCATATCCAGATGAGCCTGAGAAGACAGCCCAAGCTCAGCAGAGGCCAAAGCCCCTGGAATGGAGGGAAGTCATTGCAGATTTGTGGGGACCAGCTCCCAGAAGTCTGATGCCTGAACCTCTCCAGGGTGCCTGGAGCTTCTGTGGCTCAGGCCAGTGTGGGACGAGAGAGTTGTGGCTTAGCCGAGGCTGTTTATGTGACACCTGCTCACGTCGCTCAAACTCCACGAGCCTCAGTTTCCACAGTTACAATCTAGCCTGTCTCAGGCTGTCTTTGCAAGTGCAGCTGAGATATCAGTGGATATAAATGTATTTTTAAAATGCCAGCCTTGCTCTTGATGTCATTAACCAGCAGCTGGGTTTGAGCACCCTTCAGTGATGTCATGAAGGAAATTTCCTGCACTGGATGTAAAAGACAAGAAGATGCAACAGAAAGGCCTGTTTACAGGCGCTGGGATGGAGGGCACAGCAGAGAGGGGGTAGGGATAGACAGAAGGAGGGAGAGCATGAGGCTGAAAATGCGTCAGGAGCCCGGCTCGAGGGCCATCAGCAGGCCTTGGGGTTTGTGTCCTCACGTGATGGGGAGCCATGTGGGACCACACAGGCCTGGGTTTGCTTGCTTGCTGATAAAACCCCAGAAGCGGAAGACCAGCTAGCCCGAGGGATGTGAGAAGTGCTCGGAGGTGGAATCTGTAGTATCCGGGGATGCACTGGGCCTGAGGAGTTAAGGACGATCATGAGGTTTCTGGAATTCGCTGGCTTTAGGTGCACCTTCTCCCCCTTGCTCCTAGACTGACTCTACCAGCCTCTATTTATAACTTCTGTGCTTTAGAAAGGACATTTTTGATCCTAAATTTCTAGCTTACTCTAACTTGTTTAAACCTGAGACCTACCAGAAGTAACTTGTATCTGAGTTTTCCGTCCAGACAGCTTTATTTTGTACTTTGGAATATATATTTCAAGCAGAAATCTTTTGTATGCAAAAGTCAGGCCTGGAGCAAATGTTTATTGTGAAAGTATGAGCCGGTGAGAGCGGAGGTTTTAATGGAAGTGCTTGGCCAACCTGAACCGCAGTGGCATGCACACGATGGCACGTCGGAAGGAAGAGCTGTCAGAAGAGCAGCTTTCAATTTAAATATATCTGGGATCTCAAGATGGATTCTAATGAGTTTTAAAATCTTCGTGTCAGCCTCATGTTTTTTCTTTAAATGCTGTGAAATCATTTAAAATTAATAAGCCAGTTTGTATTTGACGGCGTCTGCATCAGAAATGATGCCTCCGTCGCTGTGAAGTCTTTGCTCTTGTGTGGTCTTATCATTCCTCTAAAGTGAATTAGTGGCTGTGGCTTCTAGAACCACTAGGACATCGACTCCTCATTAATGGGCAAGTTGACTACCCGACAGACCACCTAGATCCAGCTGCTGTGTCTAAATACTGACGCCGTCGCCTGAACGTGGGCCACGTAGTGACAAATGAAGGATTCTAGCGACGGGGGGGCGTGGCGCGGAGTTTCCCTGGGTTAGTGAGGTGCTGGACCGGGGTACACTGGGGACTCAGGGACAGCATTCCAAAGCCAAGGAAGGTTTGTCGGGAGGTCACTCTCCTCGCACTTGCGCCCCCTCCGCCCCCATGAGAAGTCTCACCGTGTCTGGGCCTTTCTGTCTCCAGCACCTCTGCTGAGACATGAGTGTACCTGTGGGTGCTGCTGGGCTGTGGAGCGCTCACGACACAGTTTCTGCTTCCACGGAGCTCCCAGCCTGGTGGAAAACCCAGTCAGGACGGTGACGGAATAGCAGTTCTGGGGACAGGGCAGCCCAGAGGCTAGGGGAACAGCAGGAAGAGTGGGGAGTCAGGAGAGGCTTCACAGAGGTGGGAGGGCCCCTGACCCCGAAGAAGGTCCAGGAGTTTGCCAGGCAGAGGGCAAAGGGCGCAGCGAAGCCCAGGCAGAGGGCAAAGGGCGGAGAGGAAGAGAAGGTGGAGAGATGGAGGCAGGCAGGGAGGGGGCCAGGAGCATCCCACGGCTCACAGTGCCAGCTGCATGTGACCCTCACAGCAGCCTCACAAGGGGTCCGCTTGCTGTTATTCCCATTTGAGGGGTGACGAAAGCGAGGCCTGTTTGCAGGTCTGCCTGTTCTAGAAACTGAAACGCAGACCTAATTATCAGTGCACCAGAACAGAGATTCACGTCTGACTCTGAAGTATCTTGTCTACTGTGTATGTACTGCATTCACCTCGTAACCGTGCGAGGCGGTCACTCATCCCATAAACGTTTATCGAGTTCCAGCTGCTCGGGGAATCAGATTTGTATTTCAGCACGAGCTGTTGGACTGTTTCAGGCAGTGGCTCTTGTCCTCAGGAGTCCCGCTGAAATGGAAGCATCGCCAAGGCGGGGGCTGGCCTGCGTTGTTCGGGCGCCGAGACGGTGAGTGCTGTCACATAGGAGAACTCCGTAACCAGCTAGTGGGGGGGCCGGGAGAGTAGTGACTGAGGTCGCGCTGCCAGCACTTGGCGACACAGTTCTTCATTTGCTCTCCAGTGTGTGGGCAGGCACTACCTTCCTGGAGAGGCTGCTCTAGGTATGAAAGCACCCTAAGAACAGGACCATGGACCACATCAAATTTGTGTCAAGAAAAAGGCATTCTAAGCCAGCCTTACGGCTTTTTAAAGAGGTGCGGAATCCCAGCAGACAGGGCTCCTCCGGATGCCGCAGTAGAGTGCCCTCTGAATGTGGTTAGGGAGGGCTGATGGCTGGTGTCAGGCCACACGAGGCCTCCGAGGCCGACTACTGGCCCTGTTGTGCTTAACACTTGGTGGGATAGAGGTGAAGACCTAGGAGGCACGCTGACCAAATTTCTGGATGGTGGAAAACTGAGAAGGAGGCTTTGTAAGTAGATTGTGCCTGTCTTGGTTCAGAAAACTCTGACCCATGAGAAGGATGGGATTGAGCAGGAGTCATCTGGAGGCAGGAGGTGTGGGGGGAAGACTGGTGGCAAGACATCAGAGCTCTGGACCCTGTTCTTTGTCAGTGGCTCACTTGTGACCACAGACAAGTCACTCACATTCTCAGCCTTGTGCCCTGTTTCCCCCGCAGAAGTGTGAAGCCAGGTGAGAAATGGAAGGAAAGGTGTTTTAGATGTAGAGCATTTTACAAATGCATATTTCTTAAAGAGAAGCTCCCTCTCACTGCCCTTTCGGGTCCCGGCATGCGTCTTGGGTGAGGTGCAGCTGCTGGCCCCTGGTGGTTCTTCCAGTGCAGTGAACTGCAGGGTGCTGTCCCTTCAAGGCCCCTGTGGGCGTAGGAGGCACACGCTTAGCCCCGTCTCTCCGCAGTCCCTCGCTCACAAACTAGTGGGGGAAATAAGACAAGTAAGGAAAGCTAGGTGACGATACAACATCAGATTGACAGTTGTTGGCAATGGGAGTTCACTTGGTGGTATAGGATCAATTACCAAATACCAAAGTTGCTAAGGGAACTTCAGACGCAAGGAATATTCTAGTGATTTAAGAGTTTACCACATAAAAAATATGACTCCGCTTTAAAGGCAGTAAAGGTCAATCACAGCTTCCAGCTTCACACATCGAACATTATAAACTTTTAAAATAAGATTAATGTACCATCTCCCCAGGCCTTATACATGGTAAGAAATAGAAGAAGGTAAGAGTTATGTGTGCCTATTGATGAATTCTATCCTAGTGATACTGAGTAGGCTTTAGACTGTATCAGTTATTCTTGAAAATGGCCCATATTAACAGAATAAATATGTAATAGAAAAAAAAGGCTGGGGACATTTAGTAACCCCCTGTAGTAAAGACGAACAGTTTGGGTCATTTTCTGTTGATTTTTAATTTTCTTTAATTGAGGTTTAACTTCCACATGTAAAGTACAGGGATTCAATGTCGATTAGTTTTTATCCTACGTAACCACAACCTAGATCAAGCTGTGGCACGTGTCTGCCACGGAGGAAGCCCCCGGCCTCCTGTCCCAGGCAGTAGCCACCCTCCCGTTTCCGGAGGGAGCACCCTTCCGACGGTCCGCACAGCTTAGTTTGTGAGGCAGAGCGCTTCTGTAGGTAGACCCGGTGGTGCACTTGCTCGCCGCCGGCTGCTTTCACTCCCTGTGCTGTCCGCGGGACTCCTCCACATGTGGGTCCGCGGGACCTCCCTCCCGTCCCCGTCCCTGCTGCTGCACCGTTCAGCATCCTGTGCGCACCCCGCAGTCTGCGTATCCACGCGGTGCCTGGGCCTTTGCGTCGTTTCCGGCCTGGGGCTACAGGAAGCTGCTGTCAGTGATCTTGTCGTCTGCTTGCGGACACATGCATCCCTTTCCTCTGGGCACTCTCTGGGGAGAGGAATTCTGGACTTTCGGGCAGTCACATATGCAGCTTCAGTAGATACTGGTAAAGTGGTTTCCAAACTGGCTGAACCAGTGTACGTGCCACCAGCAGTGCGTGAACATTCTGGTTGCTCCCCCCGCCCCCCCCCCCCCCCCCCCCCCCCCCCGCGCTCTGTTAGGCTTGCTTTTTCCTTTGGGTGTACAGGGGCGTCTCCTTGGAGCTCTGACTTCCCCTCCCTGGTGACTGGTGGGGTCGAGTGTGTCTGCGTTTGCTTATTAGCTACCTGGATATCTTCCTTCAGGAGTCCCCAACCGAATCTCTTACTCATTTAAAACACGGTTATTATCGTGTATTTTACCTAACTCAATGTACACGAAAGAGTATTCTTTAAACATATTAATAATATAAAATACTTAATAATACATTTTATTTTTTTTATTTTTTTTATTTTTATTTTTATTTTTTTTCATTTTATATTTTTTTATACGAAATCTTGACAATGCAGTACATGTTTTTCTTTTTTTTGCAGGGAGTATATTACATAAGGTTTTTAATTGTGGTAAAATATATGTATCAAAAAATCTGCCATTTTGACTCTTTCTAAGAGTACAAGTCAGTGGCATTGGTTATATTCATAATGCTATGTATCTGTCACCACTGTCCGTTCCCCAGAATTTTTCATCACCCCAAACAGAACCTCTGTAAACACTCGGCAAGACCTCCCCATCTCCCTGCCCCCTTCTGAGTCACCCATTTGTAATTTGGTGTTTTCTCCTGGATCTGTGTCCTTGATGAGGAGTGATTTATGCCTGTGTCCTCCCAGTGGCTCACCTAGTCCCTTTCTTAATGAAAGCCTTTGATGATCAGAGTTCTTTATTTTAACAAAGTCTAGTGTATCAGTTTTATTTTTCAAATATGGTATTTTTTGTGTCTCTCTAAAGAACTCTGTGCCTAGCCCTGGGGTTCCCAACTGAGAGTGGTTTGCCCTCAGGGGACGGAGACAATTTGGCTGTCACAGGTGGGCCAGGGAAGTTGCTGTACCTACAACACACAGGACAGCTCACAACAGAGAATGATGTGGCCTGAGAGGTCAGTGTGCCGCAGTTGGGAAACCTTGTCTAGCACAGGGCCGTACATGTGTGCTTCTGGAAGCTTTGTGGCTTAACTTTTCACATGTAGTCCAGGACTCACCTCTCCTTGGCCCCTGTGTATGTGAGGAGAAGAATTTGAGAGAAATCTGGATTCTTCCACATCTGTGTCCCTAGCCTTTTATTTAAACCAAAATTCAGTCCATGATCAGGAGCTTTATATGGAACATAGTAACGTACAGAACGAAAGTTTTGGTAGTTGGTGGCCTAAGAGCAGTATTTGGAGCAAGAATGTAAATGGCCTGGCATTTGCAGAAAATGGAAAATTTTTCACCTTCCAATCCGATTAGTAAAGACATGATTTAGAGCTTTGTTGTTGTTGTTACTTTGTAACTGTCAGGTTGCCACCATAACGCAAACTGCACACAAAAGGGACAATTCATAAAATACATTGACCTGAAAGTGTGCTGTTTTTATCAGACTCTTACCTGGTTCTTGCATATAGGTATGATTAGCTAGACGTTTCTCACACTGATGGGAATTTGTTACTTTTTTCCATCATAGTTTAGTTGTGTGTGTACTTGTCAGATCTCCCGTACACCATGCACATAAATACACAGATGTTTGAGGACAGTTAGGAGCGGGAGAAAGTACTTGCAGAAGCAGTGTCCTCGAACATGTGGACAGCTGTTCTTCTCGAGGATGGCAAGGAGGGAAGGGTTGCTGGAGCTCTTTGCCTCCGTTTAATGGTCATGCCGACTCCATTCCTAGCATTCTCACATTAAAATCTAATGCTGTGTAAGAACATATGGCCATGGCGTGGTCAGATGGGAAAAATCACCTTGTCCAGAACGTGCCGTGGGCTGTTGATGCTCTTCTGTTGAAATGGACTCTGGCAAGGGGGTGAGTTGCTCTAGGGTTAGAGCCTTCGGTCTCACTTTAAAAATCGTTAAGAACACATGTTGCTGTTTGGGGGGTACCCCTAGTTCCCCTTTTACTACATCTGTGGATGGTGTGCACTAGAAAGTGCTAGGTTTGGGATCAACCCCTGGGTCTGAGTCACAGCTGCGCCTCTAAGTGACCTAAGGGTTGGCAGGTCGCTCCGCCCATTGCCTCATCTGGTGGGGCCAGCTTCTGCCTCATGTTGGTACTGGGAAGAGTCGGTGAGAAGTGGAAACCTTTGCATAAATGCAAGGTACCCACCTTGTGGGCCCACCCAGTTTTTAAAAAAGTTCTCACTCCAATATATGTTAATATTTGTGGAGAGACAGCACGTGGGGTCGTTAGGGGAATGGGTTTGGAGGCTCTTCTGCTTCCTAGCTGGGTGGCCTGGCTCATCATTTATCTATAAAGTGGGGGTGCTGGTAGTACCTATCTTAACAGGGTTACTGTGAGGTTGAAAGCTTATCTCTGTAATGTGTCTAGGACGTTTCATGTGCCTGGCATACACTGGGTACTTAGTAAGTGTTTATTTTTGTTGTTGCTGTTCGAGTTGATTTGGCAAAGAGTGGAATTCAGGTCCTGCCTCAGTCAGCACTTTTCTTTGTAGACTGACCAGTCCACTGAAAACAGGTGTGGTTAGTTCTCGAAATACAGAGTTTTGGTCGTCAGCATTGTGAAGTTGATTAGGGGTCGTGGGGCATCTGCTGTGGGAGAGAGAGATGTGAGCCAGATGCACAACTTGGCCTGCCTCCTCGCTGGGGAGCCGGTTCAGAAGTTTGATGGTTCACTGACGTTCACCTGCTCAGTCTCACCAGTTTACAGGGCTGTTCCGAGCCCCCAGAGGGTTGAGAACAACTTGCTTCCATTCTGTTCCCACAGCTCCTAGCCTGATGTTTGGCACATAGTAAATGTCTGTAATAAATTTTCCTTATTTGCAGGTTAAGTCCAAAACTGTATTCGCGATCCTGAGGAAAAAGTAATGTGAGAATTTTTGGCCATATGGTGTCAGAGACCTTTTTGACTTTTTTTTTTTTAAATGTGAAATTATTTTTAAAATTCTAAATCATACATATGTGTAACAGAAAATGTTAGAAAATATTAGCGTAATAGCTTAAGGAGGAAAATATAAGTCTTATTCTGTTTGGCAGGGTTTCAGTGACCCCGAACCTCAAGTGGGCAGATCTGGATGAGGAAGGGGCCAGAAACCCTTGTGGGAAACGCAGCTTCTCCCAGACTGCATTTTGCCGTCCTTCATATATATGTGCACACGTGCACGTGAAGAGCAGGGAGAGGTTTCATCAGATAGCAAAGATCTTTCCTGTTCTCTTCCTCGGTGGCAGCTAGCAATGAACCCAGGTCCTGGCTTCGGCTGGAGCGAGCGTGCATCACCGGGGACCCTTGTCACAAACAGTGCTTCCAGGACCCCGCTCTTGGGGTCCGTAGGTCTAGACTGCTGGCCCAGCTGCAGCACACCCAGAGGACGGTGTCCTGGGCTGTCGGACTTTGGGCTGGCAGAGCACGTGCTGTGGGAGCCTGTCTGGAGTAGCTTACAGCTTCCTTTATGCTTCACTGCTTTCATCTGTTTCAAAGGAAAAAACAGGTGTATGGAACTAAAGAGACCAAAATAAATTCATAGGTGTAGAAGGCAGGCCTTATGCAGGCCTTCAGATTGGCTGGTTTTCATGAGAACTTTGGAAATTGGAGAGACTCAGAGGGCTTCTCTTTGGTTTGAGGCTGCTGAAGCAACTGTCTCTCACTAGGTCCTCCGTGTCTTTATCCAGAGCTGTCAGCATAGGAGTCCGAGAACACGAGTATCTCCGAAAGCTATGCCTTTGGGATTGAAACAGAGTCTTAGTTCTCTGGTAACTGAGTGCTGAGCGTTAAGTGGGTGCCAAAGGGACAAGAAACTGTATCACCACGTTAATGATGATCATGAAACAGACCAAATGTCCTTCATTCTAAGCAGTCTCCTGCCTCTGATTTGAAGAGAATTGAGGTGTCTTCTTACTTAGATTCCTTGGCTTCTGTCTGCCCCTCTCAGTTTCCCCTTACCTGCACTCATCCTCTTTGTGTTCCCTCTTCTGTCCTTATCCAGACTGCCCCTGCGCCCTGGGCCCACGGTGGTTTATTCTGCCCCCTACGTCTTTGTTCTGCTGCTTCCTCCCCACCCTGCATCGTCTTCTGTTTTTCCTGCAAAATATGTTCATTTCCTTTTTCCTAAGAGGCAGCAGGTCACTAGCATGTGCTGAGTGCCTGGGTCCCAGAGTGAAGATGCCCCGGAGCGGAGGCACAGACGAACCATGGTGCGCCTGCAGTGAGTGAGAAATAAAACTTGGTTGTTTTAAGCCACTGGGATTTGAAAGACATTTGTTACTACAGCAACTCCCAGCCTGTCCTGACTGATACCATATGTATATGCTTCTGTGAATTGTTTGCAGAAGTTAGGCCTGGCCCACGTTTGTTTGTTTGTTTGAGGCTTACAACAACCCATATTTATTAGCTCAGTTTCTGTGAGCGGGAATCCAGTCGTGGCCTGGCTGGGCCCGCTGTTTCAGGGTCTCTCACAGGCCATGGTCCCATCTGAAGGCTCAGCTTCGAAAGATCTGCTTCCAAGCCCACTCATATGACTGGTGGCAAGTTTCCGTCCCCAGGGCCTCAGTTCCTTGCTGGCAGTTGGCTGGAGGCTGCCTTGAGTTCCTTGCCTTATCAGACCCATAGTCTTGATCAGATTTTCGAACTCTCCCCCCCCCCATTCTCTGCTTCCTGCTTGTTCAGAGACCCAATTCACATGCCTCTCCTCCACAAGTCATGGCCACATCTCTCTCTTTCCAACAATGTCTGCAACCTCTTCTCTGTAATTCCAACACATGTCGTTTATTCTGGTGCGACATGTTATATTTTACCCATCTGGATTGTCTACGACGACACTATTAGCTTCTTGTGAAGCCCATCTTACTCATTGTTCCCCCCCACAGTGCCTTACATTTAGCAGACAGTGATGTTTGATGAATCGAGGGACAAAACTTTGCTAGAATGCATGGAAGATGCAGAAATATGCTTTAGCAGGTCGGGGGTGAAAGTGTATCACTTTTATGAATTTACTCCTTTATTATTATTTTATATGAAATAATACCTATTTAACTTTGACAACTTCCCTGAGAGTGATCAACCCCCCCCTTTTTGTTAAAGTTTCTTAACACTTGCTCCTCTTCCTACATTTTTGCAGATATATTTTATCCTGTAGGACACAGAGCATCACGATCAATACTACGTTTAATTACATTATGTCCTTTTTTTTTTGTGCACATAAATTTTAAGCACAGTGAGGAAGCTAAAAGATGTGATTAATTTGGCTATTCTTATAATGGGTGCCTTATTTCCTCTAAAAGTCAGTGAGCATTTTCAAATCAAATGGGGAAGTTGTCGTCTGTCTCTCCAGAGGACGTTTTCCTTGTCAGCATCATGTGCCCATTGGGTTACTGGGCGTAAGTTGAAGTACTTAGCTTTCTTTTTCAAAGTAGAAGGTTAATTTGCAGAATGACCACACTTGGAGTAGTTAGCCTAGTAGTGGTAGTAGTAGCTACTATAGTAGGGACTATAACAGCAGGAGGGAGGTAGGTAAGTGCCCAGGACACTGCTGTCTGCCCACCAGGCCCCTGGGATCGACCACATTTCAGGAGCAGCCACGCAGAACCAGTCAGTGTATCACCGCCTCCTGCTGACTGCACCCCACCTGCTGCATGGGGGGACGCAGTGCCACACGCTGGAGCATGTCAGGCCCTATCTGTCAGCTCCCTGTGTTTGACAGGTTCAGTGGGAGAGCCCAGATCTCCCCCTGCCGCCCCCCTCTGGCCACCTAACCCCTGCCCATTAGACCACCTCTGCCTGCCTGTCTGGTACCCCCCGTCCACCGGGCGAGAAGCCACGTGGGGGCAGAAACCAGAGCTGTCTTGCTCACTGTGTCCCATTCCTGGCACGGCATCTCACCCATGAGGGGGCGCTCCATGAATATTTGTTGAGTGAGTGCCATGAAGCAACACACGGAGCAACACGAGAGCAGTTTAATAAGGTGCGGAATCAGGTGCTAGGTGGTGTTTTGCAGAGTGTGTGGGTTAGAATTTCAGAGGTCAGGAGGTCATATGAAGGTTTGAAGGAGGAAGGACCTTAAGCTGTCCTAGGGTTGGTGAATCAGTGGAAGGGGTAAATTATCCTAACTGGGAAAGTAATATCAAATATTAGTTGTGAAAATACAGTTGACCCTGAACAACATGTTTGAACTGCGGGTGTCCACTTGTATGTGGATTTTTTTCAGTAAATACAGCCCAGTATTGTAAACGTATATTCTCTTTCTTAGGATTTTCTTAATAACCTGTTCTTTTCCCTAGCTTCCC
Organism: Phoca vitulina; assembly: GCF_004348235.1. NCBI lineage: Eukaryota > Metazoa > Chordata > Mammalia > Carnivora > Phocidae > Phoca > Phoca vitulina. Next base: position 66,289,211 of record NW_022589710.1, on the reverse strand, counting down.
CTATTGTGAGAATAGAGTGTATAATACACACAGCATACAAAACACGTGCTCATTGACTATGTCAGTAAGGCTCCTGGTCTGCGGTGGGCTGTGAGTAGTGAAGTTTGGGGGAGTCAAAAGTTACATGCGAATTTTTGACGGTGTGGGAGGGTTGGTGCCCTAATCCCGTGTTGTTCAAGGGGCAACTGTGGTTATTTTCCACATCAGGTTTTATCAAGGATAAATAAGGTTATTACTTCCAGATTTTGCAACTTTTTTTAGAAATTAGAGGATGAATCGAAAAAACAGTGGTCATTTTGCCAAGCGCAGAGTCTTAACTGACAAAGCTAATGATCTAGAAAAACCTATGTTGGAAAATGTCACTTTATTATATGTGTCTGGAAGTGCAGATGGGAAAACAGATTTTTTTCTTTTTGCAGTAGATTCATTAAGTGTTTGGGAAGAGGCTCTCTTCCACACCGTCCCCAGCCTGCGTCGTTTGAGACTAAAGCTGAGCCCCACTTGCCTCCTGTCTCTCAGGGCAGAGGCAGCTGCTGATCTTTGCTAGGGACCCGGGCCGGCGGCGGGCCTGCGGCAGGGCGTCTGCCAGCGCCGCCCGGGGGTCCGAGGGCCCCGCACGGATGAAGCCAGCATGGCGGGAATGAAGAACGAAGAACCGCTGACTCTGCTTGCACAGAAGCCTCGGCGCTTGCCCCTGGTCGTCCGTGCGCAGCCTGGCCCTGGCTTCGAGCGGAGGCCTAGGGACCCTGGGCTGGGGCTGTGCGCGCGGCGCTGTGAGCCAGGCCACGTGTCCCCCGGGGCTGTGCGTGCCCCTGGCACAGGCCCTGCCGGCCACCGCGCACCTCAGAGCGGCCGTCTGCTTGCCACCTGTCAGGCTGGCCCAGCGGGCGGAGCGTTACTCCGTGTGGTGACGCAGCAGTTCACCGTCCACACGGAAGTCACGTCTGGCCTGGTTGCTTTTGGTCTGCTGTGGTTTGATTTCAAAGACGTGGAGCGTACTTGGAGGAAACCTGGCCTTGCCGTGGACGTAGCCCATCACACCTCCTGGTGGGTGACCTACCCCCGGCCTCCGCGGCGGGCACCCTGCAGCACTCCCCAGTTTCTCCCATCCTGACTTCCGCGCATATGCGCTCGTCCTCACCGCCCACCTTCTCAGCTCCCCGCTCCAAGGGTTAGGGTCGAGGGTCGTGAGCTGAGTCAGACCTTCTCAGCCCTGCAGAGAGACTCAGTGTCACGGCCTGACGACCTGAGTCTCATTCCCCTGGGGATTGTTTCAGACTCCCTGCAGGGTCCTTCCGTCTCAGAGAAAACTGAGACCTCTCCTGCTAACTCTTGTCTCCATGTTGGAGCTGTGTCTTCACCTCCCTTCATCCCTCTGAGAAAGAACACCCCCCAGTCGCCAAGGCGAGCCCGGGGCCTGTGCCAGGAGCTCTCTTATACTGCTGTCCTAGCGTTGTCCCCTTGGTTTCCAGAACGTCCCTGTCCTTTGACATAATGTTCTGTCCACCTTCTGCCTTCAACCCCATTTATCAAGAATATTCCACACTTGAGAGTTCTTCAGGCCCCTGCACCCCAGGTCCTCCCCACTGCCCTGCTGTGCCCTCTGGTGGATCTTGGGACTGCCAGTCACCCATTCCCGTGTCTGTTCTTGCTGCCCAGTCGTCTTGCATCCTCCAAGTTGCAGGACTCTGGGTCAGGAGTCAGATCCACTTTTCAAAACCCAGTTCTAAAATCTCTTCTCACTTGTGACTATAATAAAAAATCATCTTGGATCAAAAGATGACTTAAGTCAGTATATTGGATTTCTCGCTCTCTGTTCCAAGTGAACAATTTCCTATCTAATAGGTAGTGCTTAGAAGAGAGGCACTGATTAAACTGTTCCATTGGAAATTTGTGTCTAGAGACTGCTCCAACAAAATAGCATTATTCTTAAAATGTGAGATTGTGTTTCCTCTGAAAAAAACATGAGTGAAATCCATTACATAACTGTTGATCAGTAAAGCATTTAATTAAGAAAATATAAGGCAAATCGTAATTTTTTGGAGAAGGAAGCAGTCAGATGGGCCTTTTCTGCCTGGTACTGTTTGGCTCTGCTTGGCCCTCGCTAGGCTTGTTGTCCCGAGATGGGAGCTGGTGAAACTTGGGGCAGTCCCTGCACGGCCTGGCCTGGCCCTTCGTCACTTCATGCCCTGCGCAGTTTCAGGGTAAATCTAACTCTCATATTACTTCACAGAAGAATTTTTCTTTATGACATCTTTTTTTTTTTTCCCCTGGGAAGTGTTAATACTGATGGGGAAATAGCCAGTAAGTACTGACGACATCTTGGTGCCTGGTTTTTTTTTTTTTTTTTTTTTGGTACAACTGTGTTTAAAGAGTTTTGATACCTATTCTGGACTCTTCATGAAATGAGAGAGGAAATTTTATCAACTAAAGAATATAAGATCTTTTTGCTTCTCCACTACTCTATCCAAAGTCATAAGTCATGGACACTTGAAATTACGTTTGGTTAGTCAAGTCAGTGTCTTGACGGAGTGTGAGAATGTTTTTTTTTTTTTTTTTTTTTAAAGATTTTATTTATTTATTTGAGAGAGAGAATGAGAGAGAGAGAGAGCACATGAGAGGGGGGAGGGTCAGAGGGAGAAGCAGACTCCCCGCCGAGCAGGGAGCCTGATGCGGGACTCGATCCCGGGACTCCAGGATCATGACCTGAGCTGAAGGCAGTCGCTCAACCAACTGAGCCACCCAGGCGCCCGAGAATGTTTTGTTTTGACCCTAATAAATATAACCTTATAATTCAGTTCATTGCAGTTTTAATGGGGATATTTTTACCAGTAAGGTTAAAATATTTATCACATCTCAGGGTAATACTTTTGAAAGTCCTCTTTTCAGGAGATACAAAAGTTATTAAGACTTTTCTGAGCTAGACTTTTCATCAGCAGCTTTCTTTGACAACAGGGGTTCAGTGGCCTCTTCACCTCTCTTCCCTTGGTTGGAACTTTTGTAACTTGCTGTCCCACCAGTGACCCAGGGAAATAGTGTTGGGACAGTGCATTCACCACTGACATGTCCACAGATTGTGGATAGAAGTGGCTGCAGGGGCCATGGGGACGCACACTTCACCTTGGAGCTGGGTTCTCGGACATGCACCCCCACCCACCACCTGTGACCAGCAGGTACCTTTGCCCTAGATTTTGTTGTGTTGGGATTGACCAAAGTAAACTTGTGGCAGCTGGTGACAGCATGTGTGATGTATGGACTCTGATGGTGTGCCTGAGAATGTGGATGTTTCACAGGCTCTCTGAATTGTGGGGATCCTCTTACGTCATTAGGATCGATTGATTCCATCAGAATTTGGTCCATCTTTATCAGAACCCCAAGTCTGATACCTACAGGTTCTCAGCTTCCATGCTGCACTCTACTAGCTACTTACAGACTCCTTCAGTTTCCTTTAGGCTTAAAGGCAGAACATTTAAGAGGCCAAGGTTCATTTCCCTAACAACACGATAACTAGGAGAGTTGAAAGTAGCCAAAAAGTTCATGTCGTTTAAGAACTTGGGAGATAGGGGGCTCCTGGGTGGTTCAGACAGGTAAGCGTCTGCCTTCGGCTCAGGTCATGATCCCAGGGTTCTGGGATCAAGCCCCACATCGGACTCCCTGCTGAGCAGGCCCTCTCCCTCTGCCTGCTGCTCCCCCGCTTTTACTCTCTCTTCCTCTGTGAAAAAAAAAAAAAAAAAAAAAAGAACTTGGAGATAGTACAGGTTTAATGATTGATAAACCTGTGGGGTATTTTAGAGGCTGTTCAGAGTTATCACAAAAATGGTAGGAATTCCAGATAATGGAATATTGGAAGTTGTTGGAACACTAATGTGGCATAATTCTAGTGAAGAAAATACTGGAAAGAAATTCCAAATAATACCCTGATGTTTTGAAATATAATGAAGGGAAGGGGAGCGTGTATATCTACACGTATTTGATACACCTGTGCTTTCTGGGGCCAGCATTCTTCATGTCCAATGTGAAGGGAATTGGGCCGGATGATCTCTGAGTTACTGTCTAGGTCTGAGATTTTATGACAGTGGAGGTTACTTTTCAGTAAACACAGTATCCTTTCTGGTGGTTGGGAAATAATAGATTCACAGTCTTAGTCTCACTGATATCGCTTGCCTCTAAGCCTTATAATGTTCTTCAAAATACCTCTGTGCTGCATTTTATTTTTATTTTATTTTATTGAAGTGTAGTTGACATACAATATTACATTAGTTTCAGGTGTACAACCTAGTGATCCAACATTTATATACATTACAAAATGATCACCATGATAAATCTAGCTAGCATCCATTACCATACAAAGTTATTATAGTATTATTAACTATATTCCCTAAGCTGTATATTGCATCCCCAGGTCTTATTTATTTTATAACTGGAAGTTTATACCTTTTAATCCCCTTCCCTTATTTCACCCATCCCCACCCCTCTCCCCTCCAGCAATCACCAGATTGTTCTCTGTGTATATGATTCTGTTTCTGTTTTGTTTTGTTTTTGGATTCCCCATATCTAGAGACCACATGTGTCTTTCTCTGACTCATTTCACTTAACATAGTATTGTCTAGGTCCATCCATGCTGTTGCAGATGGCAAGATTTCATTCTTTTTTATGGCTGCATAATACTCCATTCTATATACATATAATAATTAAAATATTATGTTATTATATATTATGCTGAAGGGTATAATATATAACATGTAATCATATCATGTTATAATTAATATGTTATAATGTGTGTTGTACACACACATACACACCACATCTTTATCCTTTCATCTATCGATGGACACTTAAGTTGATTCTGTATCTTGGCTATTTATTGTAAATAGTGCTGCAATGAACATAGGGTTACATACATCTTTTTGAATTAGTGTTTTCATTTTTTCAGATAAATACCAAGAAGTGGAATTGTTAGATCATACGATAGTTTTATTTTTAATTTTTTGAGGCACCTCCGTACTGACGGGAGTTTGCATTCCCGTCAACAGTGCATGAGAGTTCCCCTTTCTCTACATCCCCGCCAACACCTGTTGTTTCCTGTGTTGTTGATTTTGGCCATTCTGACAGGTGTGAGGTGGTATCTCATTGTGGTTTTGATTTGTATTTTCCTGGTGATGAGTGATGTTGAGCATCTTTTCATGTGTCTGTTGGCCATCTGTATGACTTCAAAAAATGTGTATTCAGGTCCTCTGCCCATTTTTTAATTGGATTGTTTGGCTTTTTTTTGATACTGAGTTGTGTGAGTTCTTTATATATTTTAGATATTCACTCCTTATTGATTATGTGATTTGCAAGTATCTTCTCCCATTCAGAAAGTTGCCTTTTTATTTTGTTGATGGTTTCCTTCACTGTACAAAAACTTTTTAGTTTGATATAGTTCCATTTTGTTTATTTTTGCTTTTGTTGCCCTTGCTTGAGAAGACATATCCAAAAAATATTGCTCAGACCACTTGTCCAAGAGCTTACTGCCTTTGTTTTTTTTTCCTAGCAGTTTTATGGTTTCTGCTCTTTTATTTACGTCTTTAATCCATTTGAGTTTATTTTTGTATGTGGTGTAGGAAAGTGGTCCGGTTTCATTCTTTTGCATGTAGTCGTCCAGTTTTCCCAACACCATTTATTGAAGAGACTGTCTGTCTCCTTGTTGTGTATTCCTGTCTCTCTTAAAGATTGACCGTAGAGTTGTGGGTTTATTTCTGGACTCTGTATTTTGTTTTGTTGGTCTGTGTATCTGTTTTTGTGCCAGTACCATACGGTTTCGATTCCTATAGCTTTGTAGTGTAGTTCAAAACCTGGGATGGTGATGCCTCCAGCTTTGTTCTTGTTTCTTAAGACTGCTTTGGCTATTTGGGGTCTTCTGTGGTTCCCTACAAATTTTAGAATTATTTGTTCTAGTTCTGTGAAAAAAGCTGTTGGTATTTGATAGGGATTGCATCAACTTTATAGATTGCTTTGGGTAGTATGGACATTCTAACAATATTAATTGTTCCAATCCATGAGCATGGTGTATCTTTCCATTTATTTGTATCATCTTTAATTTTTTTCATCAGTGTTTATAGTTTTCAGAGTATGGGTCTTTCACCTCCTTAGTTTAAATTTATTCCTAGGTATTTTATTCTTTTTGATGCAATTGTAAATGGGATCATTTCCTTGATTTCTCTTTCTGATAATTTATTATTAGAATTTGGAACTGCAACAGATTTATGTACAATTAATTTATGTGTGTTATTTGTATCCCATAACTATACTGAGTTCATTTATTACTACTAATAGGTTTTTGGTGGAGTTTTATGTTTTGACCTCATATTGTGCACATCTTGTTATTTTGTGTATCCTTTGATGAATTATTGTAGGTCTAGATGATTTTACTACTTTGTCTTTTAACCTTCATACCAGCTGTGGACTCTACATTTACCTTTACCAGTGAGTTTTTTCTTTTATGATTTTTTTTATTTCTAGTTATGGCCTTTGCTTTTCTGTTTAAAGAAATCCCTTTAACCTTTCCTGCAAAGCCGGTTTGGTAGTGATGAACTCCTTTAGCTTTTGCTTGTCTGGGAAACTCCTTAGAGATACCCAGCCTTGCTGGGTTGAGTATTCTCGATTGTAAGTTTTGGCCCTTCAGGACCTTGAGTATATTGTGCTACTCCCTTCTGGCCTGTAAAGTTCCTGCTGAAAACTCATCTCATAGTCTTAGGTGGGGACTCCCTTGTACAAATCTAGTTGTTTATCTCCTGCTGCTTTTAAGATTCTCTCTTTAACTGTTGAAACTTTAATTATAATGTGTCTTGGTGTGGGTCTCTTTGGTTCATCTTATTTGGAACTCTCTCTGCCTCCTGGATCTGATGTCTGTTTCCTCAGCAGGTTAGAGACGTTTTCAGCCATTATTTCTTCAAATAGGTCTTCCACCCCTTTCCCTCTTTCTTCTCCCTCAGGGAGCCCTATATTGTGAATGTTAGTGCACTTGATGTTGTCTCAGAGGTCCCTTAAACTATCCTCATTTTTGAATTTCTTTTTTTTTTTTTTTTTGCTGTTTCAGTTGGGTGATTCCCACTACCCTGTCTTCCAGATTGCTCCTCTTCTGCATCCTCTGATCTTTTGATTCCCTGTAGTGTGTTTTCCATCTTAGTTACTATATTCTTCAACTCTGAGTCTTTTTTCTATTTTTATCTCTTTGTTGAAGTTCTCACTGTGTTCATCCATTCTTCTCTTGAGTTCAGTGAACATCTTCATGATCATTACTCTGAACTCTTTATCTGGTAGATTGCTTAACTCTTTCATTTATTCTTTTTCTAAGGTTTTGTCTTATTTTATTTGGAACATATTCCTCTGTCCCCTCATTTTGCCTGACTCTGTTTATTTCTATGTATCAGGGAGATCAGTTATGTCTCCTGGCCTTGAAGGAGTTGCTTTATGCAGAAGGTGTCCTGTGGGACCCGCTAGAACAAACCGCCCTGGTCACCCAAGCCAGGTGCCCCAGGGGTGAGCCCTGTGTGGGCTGCCTGCATCCTTCTGTTGTGGCTGGGTTGCAGTTGGTGCACACCTACTGTGTGTAGGGCAGGCCTCTGGCAAGGCTGGCTGCAAGGTCCTGGCTATGACCGTTGTAGGCGTTCTAGTGCGTGGAGCTAGATTCCCAGAGCAGGCCTCAGGTATTGGCCTGCTGGGGGTGGCAGGGCTGGGTTTATGTTGAATTTTAAGTTTATTTATTTATTTATTTAACTAATCTCTATACCCAGTGTGGGGCTTAAACTCATAACCCTGAGATCAAGAGTCACATTCTTTTCTGACTAAGCCAGCCAGGTAGCCCAATATGCTGAATTTTACTTTATTTTTTTTTAATTTTGAAAAAAAATTTAAAAATTAAAAAAAATTGATTTTATTTATTGAGAGAGAAAGAGGGCACACACGTGAAAGAGAGCACAAATTGGGGGAGGGGCAGAGGGAGAGGAAGAAGCAGACTCCCCACTGACAGGACTCTGGAATAACAACCTGAGCCAAAGGCAGACACTTAACCGACTGAGCCACTCAGGCGTCCCAATACGCTGAATTTTAAGTGAAAGCAATATTTGCCAAGCATTTTTCTAGGATTTCATCAAGAAAAAATGTATTTACCATATCAGAACTTATGCTATATTTATAAAAGTAGGACAACTGATTGTCCTTTGCCTTAAAGTAACATCCAGAAAACAGTGGCCTAAATCTTTCCCCCAGCCCCACCACTTGTTACTGGGCAGCCTTGGACATACTGGTAACTTCTGTGCCCATCAGTTATGGCATCAATAGCATGCGGCTAATAACAGTGCCTATTTCATAGGCATCACAATGATTAAATTATAGTTGACCCTTGGACAATGCGGGTTTTAGGGACACTGACCCTTTCCATCCCCAATGAAAATCCACTTACAACTTTTGACTCCCCAAAAACTTAACTACCAATAACTGGTTGACCAGAAGCCTTACGGATAATGTAAACAGTTGATTAACACATATTTTGTATATGTATTATGTACTGTATTCTTACAATAAAGTAAGCTAGAGGAAAGAAAATGTTATTAGGGAAATCCTAAGGAAGAGAAAAATACATTTACAGCACTGGACTGTAAAAAATCCATATATAAGCAGACCTGCACAGTTCAAACCGTGTTGTTCAAGGGTCAACAGTATATAAATACACGTAAAGTTCTCAAAAGAGTTCCTTGCACAGAGTGCTTAGCAAATGGCCATCGTTGATATCAATCTCCCTCCCTCCTCCTCTCTGTCTCTCTCTCCTGGAGATGCAGAGAGCTTTCCTATGTACCAAGCATGATACTTCCTTTTCTAGGACAAGAGTTTATATGCATGCTCTGAATGTCAGTCACCCTATCAAGGAAATTGGTTTCACAGTGGTGGTCGTAATGCTCTCATCTTACAAATGACTGGGGACTCTGATCATGCTGGACTGATGAATTTAACCAGAGTCCAAAGTCTTTATTCTGAATCACTGAAATCTGAAATAGCTGAAATGAGAAGTAAGGTACTGTGGAGCTGATGACGAGTAGTTCCAGCCTGCTTCCTTGACGCACATGTGTCCTTCTGGAACAATAACTGCTTTTGACCATTCTGTGTCTTTGCACTTTCATTATTGATAAGTCTGAGGAGCTGCAAGTGTAAGTTACCTTATCAATAATCATGGATTATGTGGTGGAATTGTCTTCTTGATTATGGTTTAGAGTCCTTAGGTTAATCAGTAGATTGAGATATTTAGGTGGGGGAGTGTCAAAAGACAAAGAAACAAAGCATTTTAGAACTTAAAAGATAGAAGTTATTTGTCCAACCCCCTTTTCCGGCAGGGAAGTAGAGGCACAGGGAGCTGGGTGATGAGCGATGACACGGGAAGGGATGGGCTAACCTTTTCCAAGGGTGCACGCTGCTGGATGAGGTGGAGTATGGAGGAGGGAAATCTGGTGACTCTTTGGCACAAAGGACTGCCATGCTTGGTCCCATTTGCTCCCTCTTGGATTCTTAGAGCTTTCTCAAATAAATGTGTTTAAAGGTAGATTTGGGGAAAAAGAGAGAGAGGGAGAAAGAATATTCTCTGACCCCCAGATGGTGGGAGAATATCCTCATCTTAAGGGATGGAAGGTAGAAGAAACGGAGAAGGAAAGCTGTGTCTCTGAAGCCTGTGGGAACGCCCCTCAGACCAGGAGCGTGAGGTTCCCATTTCCCTGGTGGTAACTGCACTGCAGCCAGATCGCCTGGTCCCCTGGCCTGCCTCTCATCCCCCGTGGAATCCTGGTGGTTTGGGAAGTTGTCACCTCCTGTATCTTGCCTCTTGTTCGGGCTGTTCTGGAGCCATAGACAGGAAATCTAATTCCACAAGGTCAGCGCTCTCCTCTGCCACCCAGCAAAGGAGGGTGTTTCCTTAGCACTTGAAGGAGGAAGAGCCCTTTGAATGAAGCACCATGCGAGCCATTGGAGATTCTCTGGTGATCAAAACAGGCGTGGTCCCTGCCTCACTGAGGTTCCCTGCTGTGGGAGAGAAACAGGTGTCAGATGCTCTCACGCATGTGCATATATGTGCACACGTGTGCGTACACACGCACACTCACAGAGCAGCAGACTGGGGTCGGCCGGGAGGAGGCAGAGCAGGGAACCCAGGGTGGTTGACCAGGGTGGCCCCGGAGAAGGGTCTCCCGGCTTGTTGTTAAGTGACTCCTCTGACTGCCAGTAGGCAGAACCCCCCCACCCGCCTGCAAGGACGTTACCATGTCTTTTTGCCCACCTATCGCATGGCATCTGCCAGAGTGCCTTCCGTTTCACATGGTCAGTAAATACAACATTTGTTGAATGAATGAATTTCTAGTCCTAACCTATTTTCACCTTTTTCTTCCCTGAGTCAATAAATATTTGGTGAGTGGATAAGTGGTTGGCAGTCAGAAAATGCTGATTGATCATAACTGTATTTGGTTCATGGTTGTCTATCTTCAGGGTTTACAATTGGTGACTAGTAAAGTTTTTGAAGAGGCATACCTTTTGCAGTGTTTCAGCAAATTTCAATTTAATTTAAACTGAATAGATTTCAGTGCCTTCCAATGAAAAAACCAATTCTTCCATCTTAGAGTAATTTTGTAAATTTATTGAATGACGTTGGTATTTCTCCACTAATCTTATTTTCTTAATTTAAACATTTTTATTACAAGGTAATACGCATTTTTGTAGAAAAATTAAATATGTATATATAAGTGAAAAGCAAATAATTTAAATTTAATGTGTATTGATGTATTTATTTGATCATATTGAGTGAATTCAAAGAACTTTATGATGGAAAATTCCCTGAAGAGTTGGATGTAATCTGTGTTTAAAAATAAAAGTCTTAAAAATTGATTTTTTTCCCTCAAGAGCCAAATACCTGAACCATGCTTTGATTCTGATTTATGGTCATCAGAACTAAATTTTATATCCGGTAGCTATTTTGCAGCTTGTCATTCTGTTAAACTGTGTTATGTCCACTTAGAAAACGCAGGGCGGGTTGAGCATGAGGAGCATGCCACCTGTGCGGCCTTCACTGGGGGAGAGGCCTCCGTGTTCCGTGTAAATCTCCCTTCTGCCCCCCACCCCCGAAACCCCCACTCTTGGCGTTTTCCCCGTTCTCTCCTGCTGTCCTCTCCTGCCCTGTCCTTTCTTTTTGTTTTTCTTCTGCCCTGTCTCCTTCATTCAGCTTCTGCAGGGGAAATCCTTCTTTCCTTCTGACCACTCTTGTGGAATTGCGTTGAAGAGGAGAGGTCTCCCCAGGCGTCAGGATAGGGGGTGGCTGAAGCTGCCTTTTGCCTCTCTTTTCTCAATCTGCATGGACCTAACATTTGCTGAGACCTGGATCCACACTGGGCTTGGGGAGGATGCCACGGGGCTGCTTTGTGGAGGGTTCTCTCAGGTGGCATTGAAAGCACCGAAGAGCTCTTGCTTCCATGAGAAGAGCTCCCAAACGTATCATTGCATCCACCCAGAGTTCAGATCGGAGGTTCGGTGACTGATTTTATCCTTGTAGAAATAAGAGAAACGGAACCATCACTAGAGTTAGGTGTGACTACCCACAGCTGGTTAACCCTGCTGTCCCTTTTAATATACACTTAAGAAGTAAAGCCAAATATAATCTTAGTCATATTTTAGGTGAAAAATTTTAATTGCATGCTATTTTTTTATCAGCTTAAACCAGGTACAACTTCTGAATTTTGTATTTTGCCCTTCCTGATACTATAGAACCATTAATAAGTCACTGAACTACCGTATATATTTTTGAAATTAACAAGTACATATTATAGCAGGCTATAAATTGTTTAAAATACAGTATTTAGGAGTCATTTTTAAGCACTGAGCCACTGTCCTTTTAGTATATTTAAATGCCTCTTTGAAGGTGATTATTAAATGTGTTCAACTTGATTTCCTCATAAAAGTCTGTGTAGGTGGAGGTGAGTGTTTTTTAGAAAAATAAAGATCTGATTTTGAAAAGTGTTTGGTGTTTGTGTCTTAGAGGCCATTTGTGTGTTCTCATCCTTTTTTTTTTCCCCTTAGAGGGTTTTGAATCTTTCCTCAGGTTGAATACAGTTCCTTCTGAGAATTATTTTAGGAAATGCCTCTCTCTCTGTATGTGGGAGCATTTATCTTTGGTTTGGTTTATTTTAAAAATGCTTTCTGTTAGATGTTAAAAAGAAAACAAACTTTAAGTCAAATGCATTTTGTTCGTGTGCAGAGCTGTTGCAAAGCTGTTTCCCATACTAGATGTTTCTGAATTAGGAATTCACATAATAACGAAGTCTGCTTATTTTGGTTCTCCACAAAGGTTTGTTGTATGAGCTTAAAATAAGGCTGCAGCTGATCCGTGTAACACATATTAACTGTTGATTTAGTTTAAGTGCACGTCTGTATCTCTCATTTCTGATCAACCCCAACAATCGGCATGCTGTACTGCAGCCATCTTCTTTTACACTTTATTAAATCTCTGTCAATTATAAATACCAAGGTTTTACATTAATGTCAAGATAGTGCATCAAAAATTCATGGAATATGTGACTTTTTCCAAGGGTATTTAATACTTAATGCATTTGTGTCATTTTTCTTTCCAGAGATATTGACAGGTTTTATTAAGTGTTTGTTAGGGAGATTTCATTTTTATCAAGGGACTATAAAGAGAAGCTGCATGCTAAATCAATTTTTTAAAGCCAGAATATTGTTCATTTTTTTCATCTTCAAACTCTTGTAATCCATAGGTTTTATTTAAATTTCCTCTCGGTTTATTTTTGTTTTATGTGAGTGATAGTTCAAGACAGAACTTTAATAAGGATCAAATATGCTGACTGTAGTGGTTTTTAATTTCCTTAAGCATAGCTACCAGACCCATGCAATATGGTAAATTCTTCAAAATGTCATACTTACATATTTAGCAATATTACTTCTTTTTATTGAAGCCAAACAAGCGATTTTAGATATTAATCTTTCCCAAACACAGTGATTATTTTGTACTAGATACAATATTACTGTGTCTCATCTGGAATACCTCCTTTTGGCAGAAAAGGGAATGGAAGAGGACTTCACTGGGTTGCCTGTTCACATAAGGAAACAGGAGTCCTCTTTTAAAAGTAAGCTCTTCAGGGCTTCAAGACTGATTATGAGCTTCACCAACTGTTTATTTCTCCAACTTCAAATATTTATAATGCTCAAGAAAGTAAAAATATCAATCATTTAAAAATCTGCAGAAAAATCTGTGGCTAGTTTCTAACCCTGTCTTTACGGGGTGGGGGTGGGGAGGGAGTTAATGCTTTGGCAGATCCCAGACTTGCCCCTGACACCGCCTGATGGCCCTCCTCACCCATCCCAGGTATATCTATGTCTCGGAAACGAGTCACAGCGAAAGCTAATTGGCCACAAAGAATAAGCTTTCTGTTCTAATTTACTTCTTATTTTTTTTTTTTTAAAGATTTTATTTATTTATTTGACAGAGAGACACAGCGAGAAAGGGAACACAAGCAGGGGGAGTGGGAGAGGGAGAAGCAGGCTTCCCGCTGAGCAGAGGGTCTAACGTGGGGCTCGATCCCAGGACCCTGGGATCATGACCTGAGCCAAAGGCAGACGCTTAACCGGCTAAGTCACCGAGGCTCCCCTACTTTTTTATTTTTAAAGTACAACTTAGGAATGTCTTCTCTTGGAGAAGATATGTCATGATAAACAAAACCTTGATCAAATTTTGCTTTATAAGGTGAGGAATGTTTATCCTGCCTTTAATGGATGACCTTAAAGACTTTTCATCCAAGAACATTTTAGGAACTTTCAAATAACTTTGGGTTAATATTAAAATTTTTGCAAGATGTGTTTTTAAACCTTAACTTGGTCTTCAGCAGGAAAAAGACTTGGTGTTTAAAAAAAAAAAAATCATTGGGTCCAGAGCTTTAGGAGTGTTTGAAACCGGTATTTTTCTTATTCTTGTTCATTTTTTCAGGACATGTGAAATTATTTCTTTTCAAAGTTAAATGTTTTTCACACACAAATCATTTTCAGTATTTCAATGGTTCAAGATCCTTGTAGAAGTATTGTACAATACTTTTAAGAGGTAGGGTAGGTGTTTTTTTTTTTTTTGGAAACCAGATTTTGCTTGAGTAAAGCTGAAACAGTAGCTATTCTAGATAAACCCTAGATTGGGTTTACGGTAAGTTGCTTTGTAGGCCTTAACCCTGGGAAGGAATTCAGGAATTGAGGAACTCTGCGGCTCTGCCTGTTCCACCCTGAGGCCAGTAGGTGGCGATAGTGCCACAGTGGTGAGAGCCCTGTTGAAATGGCAGTTACTTGCCTTTCTCCACAGTGTCAAATTGTGTCTCAGCATAACGGTTAAGTGCATGTGTTCTGTGGCAGAATAGCTTTTTATACCAGAATTACATACAGGAGGCACACCCTAATTTTTAAGCATATAAGAACAATTATTTCTAACAGATTCTGCAAATATTATATAACCCTACAGCCAAATAATCATCAAAATTAATCTGAAGAAAGCATTTGCATATTTTTTCCCCCTGAGTTGTCTTTACGACTTCACCAGGACTATGAGCATGAACTTCTGTTTTCGGTAAGAAAGGTATATAAATAGGAGGAAGGGAAACATTTTGGAGAGTTAGTTTTCCATCTTTTTGGCCCTTGAGGAGGTTACCTTGTTTGAGTACGGTTGCAGAGTCCACAGCTGTTTCAGGGTCCTGCAGTGGTGGAAGGTTGTTGCTCAAGTCATTTTGACATTCAGCATTCCAGTTTTGAAAATTGTCATCCTTTCTTTTATTCAGTAAGTCAGACTTTTTTTGGGAGGGTGGGTCAGATTCTTAATACGTATGGGATTGAGTGTTGGAATTTACCAACTCTCTAAATACCATAGTGCATTCCACAGTTTAAATGAATTAAAGTATTTTAAAATAGCAAAAACAACAATGCTTCCCACGTCCTAGAGTTTGAAATGCGGTGGCGTGTGCGCCATCCTGCCCCCGTCCGCCATGGCGCAGATGTGAAGTGTCACTGTATCGTAAGTGAGAGAGGGTTTCGGCAGGCGAGGTCCTTGCTGTGCTGCTTCTTACTGGCACAGTGGTTCTGGTTTTGTGGAGGGACCATTCTTATCTGCTGAATTTGTACTTTTATAAGGAAAAACCTGAACACTGTTATGGCTAAGTTTTATAATGGTAAATGGACAGCATCTTTAGTCTCTTAGAACATGGCCTTACATTTCATTCATTA
This sequence comes from Phoca vitulina, assembly GCF_004348235.1. Lineage (NCBI taxonomy): Eukaryota > Metazoa > Chordata > Mammalia > Carnivora > Phocidae > Phoca > Phoca vitulina. Next base: position 66,273,932 of record NW_022589710.1, on the reverse strand, counting down.
CAAAGAAGAGTTTAGAAAGAAGCTTCAAGCCCTGGGATTCTCGCATCATCGCTGGGGTTGACCAAAGCATCGGATTTTTTTTTTTCTTTTTTTAACAGAGAAAATCCCGATCTGCCACCAGCAGCTGGAAAATTCCTCTGGGCAATATGTCATTTTATATATTGACTTGAGACATACCTTCTTTAATTTCATTTATGTTCCTGCAACATTTCAAACTTACACACACATTATGTTTTGACTTTTATTCCTAAGGGTTAAAACCGGGTGAAGAATTAGAGGAGAGAGCGGGCACCTGGGAGCTAACACCCAACTGGCAGCCTTTTGTAGTATATAATTTGCCTAAAATTGCGCACTGAGCACAAGCTTTTGTTTTCTAATTGATTTACGGTTTGGGCCACTTTTACCTCATCCCCTACTGTCCTGCGCGCGGTGCCAGCAAGTACATTACGGGGAGCGATGATAAATGGCTGTGCACTTGTGATGCTAATGCGCCAGGATACAAACTGCATGCTGCACAGAGCTCCACGCATCGGCAGCGGCGTGGAGACCGGACAGCGGGGTCTCGTCGCGTCTTGGGGATGGCCGTTTGCTCACTTGGTCACTCGCTGCCGTCTGTCTGTCAGACCGGAATTGAAACCGAAGATTAAAATTATGCTGTTACAGCTTTTAATTTCTTAACTGAGACAAAGTTTTTGAGCGCTGGAAAGGTCCAGGGTGGGGGGGTCGTTGTGCTGAGAGAATAGGGAATGGATAAAATGTTCTCATAAGTGTGACGTTTGGGACATCGTTACCAAATGTTCTTTTGTCCAGAGGGGGAAAAATGTAGTCCGATTTAAATAGGTCATTCTCTGTTTTATCTTTGTCTTGTTTGTAAAATTTATGATTTCACAAAACTCTTTCTCTTGATTTTCTGTACTTGAGCCGCATTTACTACGTATATGATTCATTTGCACATAAGTTGATTTCCATCCAAATTATTTAAGTCGGAGATAAATGAAAGAACCTTCAATTTATTAGAGTGCCTTTAATTGCTCCTTTTATCGATATAAGATGAGATTTGAAATGTATTCATGAGGGATATGCAGCTTGTGGGTAGAAGGATTCGAGGAAGGCCAGGACAGACCCCTAACTTCGGAGGCTCCCGGTTTCAGTTTTGATCAGATTCTCAGAGCGTGGGTGTGCCCACCTTTGGTAAAGTCAGTCCACCTTAAATTTTATTTTTGCGTGGTGTCTGTGGGTTCTGGTATCGAAATATGAAGAAGCAGATTTATGGCGGCTGCTGGGCACAACAAATTAAGTTGACAGTGATGTATGAGAGCATAATAGCACGATGATCCCTCAGTAGCGCGGCTGGACGCCTCCTGCTTCATTTGGCTCTTGTTAGGATCTGTTAGGCAGCTAAATAATGAAATTCTGCTGACTGATTTCTGTTTTCCCTTCTTCTCTTTTCACGTCTGCTTTCTGAAACTTCTAATTCCCAGACCCATCCTCACGCCAACAAACTGCCCTTGAAGGATGCTTTCACTTATGAGGACTACAGGTTGGTGGGGTGGTGGGGGTGGGAGGGGTGGGGTGGGTGGTGTGTGTGTGTGTGTGTGTGTGTGTGTGTGTTGTGATGTGGCGGGGGATGGTTGTGGGGGGTGTGTGTTTACATCTTTGGTGTGTGTTGTGTATTGTGTGTGTTGGGGGGTGGTTTCTGAGTGATTTGGGGATCTTGGAAGTGGGAAGTACTTCAGTAAGAAGTGCCTGCTGTGACCAGTTAAAGCCCCCAGACAGGTAGTCCTGGAGAAGTTATAATGGACAGCTGGGGTAAGGATCAGCATTTTAATAACCACACAGAAATTGCCCTCACCTGTAGTGGTGGGGATTAGCCAAGGTGGCCAGGTGATAGTGGAGATTAACTTTCATGTGGGGTGGTCATGAGGACTTTTCCCCCTTTTTAAATAGACTATTTTAGTGTAAAGTGGGGACTTCTATAAAAATTTAAATTCAATTAATTAACATATAGTGTATTATTAGTGTCAGAGGTAGAGTTCAATGATTTTTCAGTTGCGTATAACACCCAGTGCTCATTACATCACGTGCCCTCCTTCATGCCCATCACCCAGTTACCCCATCCCCCACCCACCTCCCCTCCAGCAACCCTGTTTGTTTCCTGTGATGAAGAGTCTTTTATGGTTTGTCTCCCTCTTTGATTTCATCTTATTTTATTTTTCCTTTCCTTTCCCTATGCTCCTCTGTTTTGTTTCTTAAATTCCACATATGAGTGAAATCATGTAATTTTTTTTAAACAAAAAGATTTAATTGACTGCACAACGTAATAAAAAATAACATGCCACATTTTGTTGAGTTCTTAGAGGGTTTCTGGTCAGAAAGGAGTTATGTTGTTTGCCTTTCACTGAGGTTTCATACAGGTGCAGAGTTAGCATTTGGGTAGGAGAAGGTGGTGTGGGCTCGCGGGGCGGGGGGGGGGGGGGGTTCCGGCTGCGCTGAAGACTGGAGGCCTGGAGATCTCTGTCTCCGGCCCTCCTTCCAGACCCTCCGTCTCCCTGGATGGAACATCCCCCCTTTATCCTCACCCCTGGGTTTTCTCTGTCTTTTTTTCCCTCCCAGTTTCCCCTTTCTCCCCTCAGCCCTAGATTTAATTTTAAATAATGATGAAGAAGGCCAATCATCACCTGTGGTACTTAGGATAAGGTTTTGAACACTGGTGAGACGTCAGACAAACCATAGTTTCTCGTTGAGGTCTCACTGCACGGGCTCTGAAATGTGCCTACCGTAGTTCACCTCTTTTCTGATCGTTACAGGTGGGCAGTCTCTTCTGTTATGACTCGACAAAACCAAATTCCCACGGAGGACGGTTCCCGGGTGACCCTGGCGCTGATTCCTTTATGGGACATGTGCAATCACACCAACGGCCTGGTAACGCCCCCTCTGCGTTGTGTTTAATCCGGGGAGCTGTGGTGAATAAGCTTTAGAGTGGACATTCCACCTGCAGATCCTGCCCCCTTGCTGCCTCCCTCCAGAGGGAGCAGGCAGAACCAAGCCGAGCCACCCCTCCGACCTCCCACAGAGAGAAGCTGGTGTATTTCTCTCTTTGCGTTTGCTGAATCCTAAAAACCAGGAACTTGAATCTCATTCCACTTTCAGAAACCACAGTGAACTGCATTTATTTGCTAAGCCATAATTCCAGCCTAAACATTCATTTTCTTATCTTATTGAACCACAGACTAAACCAAAGTTTTTTTTCTTACTGTCTTAAAATACTGATTTATTGAAGGAAAAAAAAAACACCTTTCTTCTTTTTCCTTTTCTGTTCCTTGTTTTCTCTCTTTGCTGACTACATTCCCGGCTATTATGTTCTCTGACTGCTTGCTGTTCCCTTTCCCTTCACCTGACACACTGCCACATCCTTGGCCCCGCTTCTTAACCTGCTTTTGTTCAGGAGCCGGTGCTGGTTTCCCTGGTGCTGGGGCAGGAGGAGGCGCTCCGGGGCGTTTGGCTCCTGGCCTCGCATGCAGGGTTGGCGTGGGAAGCACCGGGTAGGAGACACTAAGAAAATAAGGAAATTTGAGGATGATTGTTAATTACGACATGTGAAAGGAGGAAGCCACGGAAGCTGGCTCCCTGTTCCTCAGCGTTCTTTGGATTCCCGGCAACGGTGGAGGTTGACGCGCTCTCTGTGCTGAGGGGGCTGTCTGAGCAAGATTTCCTGATACCCGTACACAGAAATAGGATCAACTTCAGAATATTTTGAATTTTTAAGCATTGTAACTGGAATACCAGCTTGGTTACTTTTTTGTTCATCTTTTCTCAACATCAGCTCCCTTTGTTATTATTAGCAGTACTATAAACGGGCTTAAAAAATGCTGTAAATGAGTGTTTCACATCTAACCCCACGAAACGGCCAGAACACATGTAACGCGTGCCAAACACTGGAAGCTAGAATACCCTGGTGCTGATTTGGAAAGGTGTAGCAACAAGCATACTCTGAACTTGTGGAGAACGAAGAGTTCCCCTCTTACAATTACATTTCTGCCTTAGTTTAGATATGCTTAATTTAATTAGCCATAGTAAGGAGCAGTATATTTTATTTACTTTCATTCTTTTTTGTTTTTTTTTTCTCCTTTCAGAGCTATCTTAACACTGATTACAAGATCGAAGTTCTAAAATTTTTCAAAAAGCTTTTAATACTTGACTATAGTATTTTTCTTTTTGCTTCACTGGATTAGATCATTGGTTCTCAAACTTGATTGATCATTAGAGTTCATTGTTTTATATCTAAAATTTAAAAACGTCCATACTCTATTGTAAACAAACAAAAACAGTTAAACAGAGGCCTCTGCGGGAATAAAATATGGAGGTTCCCTTCCCCTCCAGCACCCCGCCAGCACCCGGCCCTGCCCGTGGCCCGGGTCCCTCTGCTCAACACCCTCCAGGTACATGGTTAATGGTTTTGTGCAAATCTTTCTCTCCTTTGTGTGCATTTGCGCCCTCACACCCTAATATACACACTGGTTTTTGTGTTGCTTTCATGTAAATCGGATTAAACTATTCACTCTTTTCCCTCTAGGAGTAAAAAACAAAAAGTTAGTGCATCTCAAAATAAAAATAATGCATTGGTGACAACCACGAATGCTGTGTTTTCTCTAGCACTGTTCATAAAGTCTGCATCCCACCCCAGAGCTGGTGAAGCATTGCTGGCCTTTAGAAGGTTTCTACAAGATGCTGGTGCTTTTTCTTACAGTGGTCGTTTTCCCTGAATACTTAACTCCACACCTTGGTTGAACCATTTTCCATTGTAATTATAAGACTTCAAGGGAAATTGCGTCTGGTAGAATTTGAGAATCTATTTTAACACTATGAAGTTGTATATCACATGTATTAACAGTTAATCTCTTTTTAAAAATAAGGTCCTTGAAATTAAGGCTTGGCTTTTCAGACCGCCGAGTTTCTGTTCTGTGTGTGTCTATCTTGACAGTAGTTGTCTGTCTGTTCTGACTACCGCCGAGGGAGTAGGTAGAAATTTGTAACCCGGCAACGCTGTGCTTCTGACAAAAACCTGCTTCTGGGAGCAGAGATGGGAGAGCCGAGCCTACAGCAGTAATTCCAGACCAGGAGCGGCAGGGAACTAGGGGAGAAGGGAAAAGGCTGGGTTGGTCCCTGGGCCAGAGATGGTGGCATGTGTGAGCCCATTTCCTAGCCACTTGGAGAAACAGATTCAGACAAGTTTATGGACATGATATTAAATTGTAAGATAAGATGTATCTTTAAATTCTGCGTGACTGGTTCAGAATTAATGTGAGCAGCAGTTTTCCTTTCTTGAGCTGGTTCGGTTTGTGCAGAGGACCCTGCCACGTGGTTTATAGGCCACTGTGTCCGTCCAGTGGGTAGAGCATGTTGAGGTGACCAGCCCTTGTATTGGAGAGCATAACTCCCCTGGAAATTTAAGCAGAATTGAGAGAGGCTCTTTTTGAAGGTCTTTCTGGTTGAGTGTTAAAACGTCTAAAACATTTAGATTTATACAAGCCTTCCAGTCTCAAAGTGAAAGCCCAGGTTTTTATAAGTAACAGACAAGGCTCCCTGCTTAACTTGTCCCCACTATACTCCCAGCACACACAGGTCTGGGACCCTGGGCTTCCTCAGACACCAGCACACACTCACCTCTGGGCCTTTGCATGGGCTGTTCCTGCTGCCTGAAACACTGTCTGCAAGACCACTCACACACTTCCTCAAGGAAGGCTGCTCTGGGTGCCCTGTGTAACATCGCCATGCCTCCCCTTCCGTGAGCCTCCCTTCCCGGCCTGTTGTCTACCTCCCGTGTTTCTACCTAATTATTTTTGTTTCTTGTTGGCCCTTTCCTGCCCCTCTTGCTTCCCTGCCTGCCCTCCTGCTATCTGCGGCTCCTGCCGGGTCCCGTGTAAACACGGCTGCGGAGCTGCAGCCTTTCAGGGCAGGGAGCTCTCGGGCAGTTCCTGTTCTATCCTTGTCACCAGAATCATGTTTTGGGGTCAGAACAGCGATTTTGACATTGGGCAGGAACTTCCCAGGGCTGATCTTATCAAGTGTTGAAACTGTCCTGTGAGCAGAGATGTGCCAGATTCCTGGGAGCGGCATTCATTTGTCGTCGTTTTTGTGTCTCTGCTGGCTTTGCAGCGCAGAAGCATGAGGGATTTCTAGGTAGACGGTTCGTAGGCCATTGGTTCTGGGGACACTGGGTTTAAGGATGATCGTCACATGGCCCTCCATCCTAAAAATGCCATTCCCTGGATTCGGAAGTAAGTTTTTGGATCCAAGCTGTTGATCCCTTTATGAGCAAGTAGCACTTGCGGCGGTCTGGAGTGGTGATTCTCAGGACATGCAGTTTCAGACAATCTAAGAGATTGGGGAGGCTGCTCTGAGGGGTGGACGTCTAAGAAGGAGCTTTTTTTTTTTTAAGATTTTTTTTTTTTTAATTTATTTGACAGCGAGAGAGGGAACACAAGCCGGGGGAGTGGGAGAGGGAGAAGCAGGCCTCCTGCTGAGGGGAGAGCCTGATGCGGGGCTCGATCCCAGGACCCTGGGATCATGACCTGAGCCAAAGGCAGATGCTTAACCACTGAGTTACCCAGGCGCCCCAGAAGGAGCTTTTAATATAAATTGGGGACCTGTTCCTTACCCTGGTGGTTCATGCATCAAGTAAATATTATCAGAGTTTCAGGTGTCAGGTACAGAGTGCTCAGTGCTGGGGACACAGGTGAGAAGGGGGCTCCAGGTCTGGCTGGTGGGGCCGGTGTTAGGTGAGGGGTGACAGCACAGGGGCTCTGGGAGTGCAGGGTGGTTGGGTAGGATGAGGGCAGGCACCCCTAAAGAAGCCAGGGCTCAGGCAAAACAGGTGCAAAAGGTAGTTCTAGGCATGAGGGAGCTGGAGCAGAGACCGGTGTGGCGGGCGATAGCAGGTCAAGAGGCCGAAGGGAGACATGGGCCTCCCCATAAATCGGCCGTGCTCAAGAATTTGGATTTTTTCCTATGGGTAGAGTGGAGGGCCACCAAAAGGTTTTAAACAGGAGGTCGACACTGTAGTGTCACTAGAGATGCAGGAAGGACAGTGAGGAATTTGAAGCCAGTCGGAAGGTTTTTGCAAATGGTAAGGACCTCGGCCACGCAGGGCAATGACGAGGAAGGAAAGAACCCAAAGGATAATTTAGGAGTTCAAGTGCTGACCAGCAGTGGCACCAGGAATATCTCTGTGCCTTGTGCATCAAGACATGGACTTGCCTGGCCCCCCAGGACAGGAGAGATTGGGGAGAGATGCAGGCTTCTGGTGTAGGGAGCGGGCTTAGAGATGCTAACAGCCTAGCACGCAGCTGAGAATGGATAGGCTACAGCTCAGTTATTTTATTTTCCCTTCGCTTATCTGAAAGTTTCAATTTCTCTAATTTCAGGGTAAAATATGTACATAATCTAGAAACAGGCTTTTCTTTTTCCCTGATTCTTTATCCAATGGAAGACACACTTTCATTTCTTGGTGGCCAAACGTAGCTGCCATTCAGCTAGAGCTCTCCAGGAGACCCTGCTTCCGTCTGGGGGGCTTGCTTTGGGACAAGTGACTATGCTTGAGGCGAGCGAGTGATAATCTGTATGCTGTATTTTCCTAATAGTTAGGTCCTTTACTCGAGGTGCAGAATCTTGTATAAGAATCTCTGGTATAAACAGGATTAATGGAAATAACCAAGCAGTTCTTTGTCAGTTTAGTAAAGCATACAGAGTGCAGTACCTTTGGGTATTTTTTATCTTCTAATTGCTGAAAAAGACCCTCATGAGTGAGGGGACCGCAGACCTTGGTGCTCACAGTTGTCACCCTCTCCCCCGCCTAGATCACCACTGGCTACAACCTGGAAGATGATCGCTGTGAGTGTGTCGCTCTGCGGGACTTCCGGGCGGGAGAGCAGGTAGGCGGCATAAGGTCGGCCGGCCAGTGGGCACGGGGTTAAACTGCGTGGATCAGGTTGAGAGGGTATTTAACTCAGAAAAGTGGGGGATTTGTATTTAGGACTGGTTAGGGAACACATCTTGAGACCCAAAGCTGTAAGAAACATACTGTGCTTTGGGTCCACAAAGAAAAAAGATGTGAAGGCACTTACCTGCACAGTTGACCTAATATTTGTGATCCCGTCAACTGAAAATAAACTTCGTGTTATGACAGTAGACCACAGTTTTCAATTACATAATCCGCATTGTTCTCTCTCTTTTTCTGTTGATTAGAACCTTGTTTATAAAGAGGCTGTTTATTTAAATGGCAAAAACAAGGGGACTGGGAGCCGTGGATCTTATATATCCACTTTAATCTGTGAATTTTTCTCTCATAACCTGGGTGGGGGCAGGGTCAGGCCTTTCAGTACATTTGAAAATGCGCATCTTTGAATGCCTGCTTTCTGCCTATTGGGCTTCTGACCAAGCAGTTAACCCCCAAAAGCAGAACTGACGTCAGCCGTTGACCGACCGACCGTTGACGTTCCAACTGAGACAAAACCAACAGTATTACTCTAACGAAGTGCTGATCGGCCCTTCCTGCAGAAGAGTTAGAAACCCTCCTGCTAGGTGCCGAATTGCCACAGGACCTGGGAATGAGTGTCTGACAGACATTGTCTGAGATCTTGTTCCAGGAGAGACTCTTGTATTAGAAGGAGAGGGGGGACGGTCGCCAGTCGTCAGCCGTACGTACTAGTCTCGCTGTCCCAGGGACGGGGAGGAGGCAGGGAGTGCTGTGGCCTGGGCTCCTCTGGGAGGCAGGCAGGCCCACGTGGCAGCGGGAATAGACACCCTCTGTCACCCGGCTCCGTCCGGGCAGCTGGGGGGTTGCGGGATTGCAGGGGAGACATGTAGTAGTCACTGTAGAGCTGCTGTGTGTCCCTAGTGGGAAGGACAGTTGAACATAGGGGAACTGATCCTTTGCCCTGCTCTGTATTGAGAATGATGTTGAATTTCTTTTATATCCCTTTATTTTTTTCTTTACTGCATCTCAGATTTACATTTTTTATGGCACTCGGTCAAATGCAGAGTTTGTGATCCACAGTGGTTTTTTCTTTGACAATAATTCACACGACAGAGTGAAAATAAAGCTGGGAGTGAGTAAGAGTGACCGGCTGTACGCCATGAAGGCTGAGGTCCTGGCCCGCGCCGGCATCCCCACGTACGTACGGAAACACTCACCTCGTTCCTGTGTCCCTTGAAGTATTTTCAGTTGTGTAGTGTTTAGTTGGTGCGTTAATACAACTTCTCTAGAGTGGTTTGTCTTCATGTCTTTGTCGCTGCTACACAGCAGGTTTAAACAGAGATGCGTGGAGACTTAGCAGTGTTTTCAGATAAACATCATTGTGTCGTTGGGAGCACTCACGGTCCGTTCCAGGGGACACGGCCTGAGCTCCTCATTAAGTTAAATAAATACTGTGGATCATTAGTGTCTTTCACCTTGAAAAGGTTAATGACCCGGATCAATTTGTTTCATTTAATTCTTTGCCACCATTAGTTTCTGTAATGAAGTCATGATCCCCATTCAAGAATTTCTGGCTAAATTCTTCACGATTGTCTTGCATTTGAGGTGCAAAATGATAAAGAAGACAAGAATTATGATTTATTAGTTCTCCGGGGAATGGAGGAACCGTTCTTAATGAAAATGGATTATCCAGACCTGTTTTTATTGAACTTGTCAATATTTGATTAATGATTAAAATGTGAACTCAACATAAATTATTGTTAACAGTTTTTGAGAACCACGGGCACACTTAATTCTCTGAGTATGTCGTGTGCACCCTGAGGTGAAGGCTTTTAGATGCTGGACAGCCGGACAGCCGGCAGTCACCACCGTCCTCTCTGGGAAGCCCGCCGTCCTGCGCTTCCCAGGCATCCAAAGGCAGTACTTGTAGGGCTCAGGCGAGGGGTGGGCGCCCCTTGAGGATGACCCACCCTGCAGAGTGTAGAGTGAAGGGATCTCGCTTGCCGGGAGCAGGTGCCCAGGCAGGGGGACTAATGCTGTTCCCACTTTTGTCAGTTCCAGTGTGTTTGCGCTGCATTTTACCGAGCCACCGGTCTCTGCGCAGCTCCTGGCTTTTCTCCGCGTGTTCTGCATGACCGAAGGTAAATGATTTCCGGGGGAAAAAAAAGATGTTGACTTTTTAAAAAATTCATGAAGTGTAAATCATAGATTTAGATTAAAGATTCAGATTAAAGATACAATTGTTTAAAACTAGAGCACTTTTTGGGGAGAGGGGAGAAGGCACTATTGGAAACCGAAGTGGATCTGTTTGACCCTGGAAATGTTTTATTAAATTCTTGATGTGTTGTCAATATTCATCTGTAATAAACAACTGATTCCCTACTGGGTTGGAAGAAAACTTAAAACATCTGGGGTTGTCTGACTGCATGAAAATTCTGCGTTTGTAGAGGGGAGTCTTTGCTGTGCTCGCTCCGCAGACAGCCTCCTCTCACTCGCGGCGTGCTGACGTGTGAGTGCCCCCTGACGTCACGTGGTCAGCGTGGCATACGTGGGCCACAGGACTTCACTGGGCAGCTGACTCTGCGTTCCAGATCTGAAACTGCTGGCAAGCTTTTTAATGTCAGGCATCCTGTTAGAGTCATTAACGCTGCAAACAGAATCTGTTTACATCACAAAATGTTCTTGTCTGCAGCCTCTGATTTCGGGTACAGAAAGTGTTAAATGTATGTATTGAGCATCTACTTTTATGTTTACTTAAGACAAGACATTTGGGGTTTCTTATACTGAGATTTGACCTATTGTGGTTGCGTTTTCATTTTTTGTCTGAAAATGTACCGCCCCGCCCCAATCCCATGGTCCTGAGGTTTCACTTCTACTTTTTTTTTTAAGTTTTTATTTAAATTCCAATTAGTTAATGTATAGTGTAATATGTACAATATGGGAATCATATATCCCCTGTGCTGATCACAAGTGCACTCCTTAATACCCATCACCTATTTCCCCCATCTCCCCCCGCCCCCCCCACCTCCCCTCTGGTAACCATCAGTGTGTTCTATAGAGTTTAAAGGTTTTTTTTTTTTTTATTTATTTGACAGAGAGAGACACAGCGATAGAGGGAACACAAGCAGGGGGAGTAGGAGAGGGAGAAGCAGGCTTCCCGCTGAGCAGGGAGCCTGATGCGGGGCTCGATCCCAGGATCCTGAGACCATGACCCGAGCCGAAGGCAGACGCTTAATGACTGAGCCACCCAGGCACCCCTGTTCTATAGAGTTTAGAGTGTATTTCTTGGTTTGTCTGTCTCTCTTGTTTCCCTTTTGCTCGTTTGTCTTGTTTCTTAAATTCCACATATGAGTGAGATCATATGGTATTTGTCTTTCTCTGACTGACTTATTTTGCTTAGCATTATACTTTTTATCTCCATCCGCATCGTTGCAAATGGCAAGAGTTCATTCTTTTTGGTGGCTGAGTAATATTCCATTGTATGTATATACCACAGTTTCTTTATCCATTCGTCAGTCAGTGGACATTTGGTCTCTTTCCATATTTTGGCTGTTGTAGATAATGCTGCAGTATACATCGGGGTGCCTGTATCCGTTTGCATTAGTATTTTTGTATTCTTTGGTAATACCTAGTAGTGTGATTGCTGGATCATAGGGTAGCTCTATTTTTAACTTTCTGAGGAACCTCCATACTGTTTTCTGGAGTGGTTGCACCAGCTTGCATTCCCACCAACAGTGTAGGAGGGTTCCCCTTTCTCCGCATCCCCGCCAACATCTGTCGTTTCCTGACTTGTTAATTTTAGCCATTCTGACTGGTGTGAGGTGGTATCTCATTGTGGTTTTGATTTGCATTGCTCTGATGATGAGTGATACTGAACATCTTTTCCTGTGTTTGTCGGCCATTTGTATGTCTTCTCTGGAAAAATGTCTATTCATGTCTTCTACCCATTTTTTAATTGGAATATTTGTTTTTTGGGTGTTGAGTTTGTTAAGTTCTTTATATATTTTGGATACTAACTCTTTATCAGGTACGTCATTTGCAAATATCTTTTTCCATTTAGTAGGTTGCCTTTTAGTTTTGTTGATTGTTTCCTTTGGTGTACAGAAGCTTTTCATTTTGATGTAGTCCCAATAGTTCATTTTTGCTTTGGTTTCCCTTGTCTCAGGAGACATACCTAGTCCTACAGCTGATGTCAAAGAGGTTGCTGCCTGTGTTTTTCTCTAGGATTTTAATGGTTTTCTGTCTTATATTTAGGTCTTTAATAAGCCATTTTGAGTTTATTTTTGTGTATGGTGTAAGAAAGTGGTCCAGTTTCATTCTTCTGCATGTTGCTGTCCGGTTTTCCCAACACCATTTGTTAAAGAGACTGTCTTTTTCCATTGGATATTCTTTCTTGCTTGGTCAAAGATTAATTGACCATATAATTGTGGGTTCATTTCTGGGTTTTCTGTTCTGTTCCATTGATCTATGTGTCTATTTTTATGCCAGTACTATGCTGTTTTGATTACTGCTACTTTGTAGTATAACTTAAAGTCCAGAATTGTGATGACTCCAGCTTTGTTTTTCTTTTTCAAGATTGCTTTGGCTATTCGGGGTCTTTTGTAGTTCCATACAAATTTTAGGATTGTTTGTTCTAGCTCTTGTGAAAAATGCTATTGGTATTTTGATCTTGATTGCACTAAATGTGTGGATTGCTTTGGGTAGTATAGACATTTTAACGATATTTGTTCTTCCGATACATGAACATGGAATGTCTTTCCATTGCTTTGTGTCTTCCTCAATTTCTTTCGTAAGTGTTCTATAGTTTAATTTAGAGTACAAATCATTTACATCTTTGGTTAGGTTTATTCCTAAGTATCTTATTGTTTTTGGTGCAATTGTAAGTGGGATTGATTGCCTAATTTCTCTTTCTGTTGCTTCATTATTGGTGTATAGAAATGCAACAGATTTCTGTATATTGATTTTGTATCCTGCAACTTTACTGAAATCGTTTATCAGTTCTAGCAATTTTTTGGTGGAGTCTTTTGGGTTTTCTATATATAGTAACATGTCTTCTGCTAATAGTGAAAGTTTTACTTCTTCTTTGCTGATTTGGATGCCTTTTATTTCTTTTTGTTGTGTGATTGCTGTGGCTAGGACTTCAGTACTATGTTAAATAACAATGGTGAGAGTGGACATCTCGGTCTTGTTCCTGACCATCCTGGAAAACCTCTCAGTTTTTCCCCATTGAGGGTGATATTAGCTGTGGGTCTTCCATATATGGCCTTTATTATGTTGAGGTATGCTCCCTCTAGACCTGTTACTTTGTGGAGGGATTTTGATCATGAATAGATGTTGTACTTTGTCAGATGCTTTTTCTGCATCTATGGGGAGGATCATATGGTTCGTATACTTTCTTTTATTAATGTGGTGTATCGTTGATTGGTTTGTGAATATTGAACCACCCCTGCAGCCCAGGAATAAATCCCACTTGATCATGGTGAATAATTCTTTTAATGTACTGTTGGATTCGATCTGCTAGTGTTTTATTGAGAATTTTTGCATCCATGTTCATCAGGGATATTGGCCTGTAGTTCTCTTTTTTTGTGGTGTCTTTATTTGATTTTGTTATCAGGGTAATGCTGGCCTCATAGAATGAATTTGGAAGCTTTCCTTCCTTTTATATTTTTTGAATAGTTTGAGAGTAGGTATTAACTCTTCTTTACATGGTTGGTAGAATTTGCCTGTGAAGCCATCTGGCTCTGGACTTTTGTTTGTTGGGAGATTTTTGATTACTGATTCAATTTCTTTGCTGGTAATCGGTCTGTTCAAATTTTCTATTTCTTCCTGTTTCCATTTTGGTAGTTCATATGTGTCTAGGAATTTATCCATTTCTTCCAAATTATCCAATTTGTTGGCCTGTAATTTTTTATAATATTCTCTTAAGATTGTTTGTATTTCTGTGGTATTGGTTGCTATTTCTTCTCTCTCGTTTGTGATTTTACTTACTTGGGTCCTTTCTCTTTTCAGTACGTCTGGCTAGAGGTTTATCGGTTTTATTAATTTTTTCAAACAACCGGCTCCCAGTTTCATTGATCTGTTCTATTGTGTTTTTTTTAGTTTCTATGTCATTTATTTCTGCTCTGATCTTTATGATTCCCTTCCTTGAGGTTTCACTTGTAATTGTGTGTGTGTGTTTGCTGTTGTAAACTACCGTAAATCCTGTGATCCTGTGCAAACCAGATTGGGTAGGAAGAAGTGAGTAAGTGAGTTACCATCTAGTTGAGCAGACAGATAAGCACTTGTCCGAAGGAAGCTGCCCCAGCAGCAGGGAAGGGGCGGTTTGGTCTGCAGAGGCAGAGCCTACTGGGCTCTGTTGTCCTTGGCCCCCCTGTCCTCTTGTCTGGATGCAGGAGAAATGCTGTCCGGTCCAGGGTTTGACATCAGGGTGGAGGTGGTAGAGACAGTCCCCAGACCCAGGCAGTGTAGACACCAGCTGCTGGAACCCACAGAGCTGTGAGATGGCACTTGCCCCCTTCTGAGCAGCCACATTGCTATAGACTCACTGCCCCTCAAGTTAGCGCTTCCGGCTAGTTTGTACTTTGGTCGTGGCTCGAGTTAAGGGTTTCCTATGGGCTTTTCTTGCATACGATGCAGAGGTAGAACACTGAAGGTCATAGTTCATAGCCTGTAGGAATTTGTAACAAGAGACGACAGTGATACTGATCCCTGTCACTGTGCCGGTGCTCAGTGTGGGGCAGACTTCGTGCTCATTCTCATCAGGCTTGTGAGGCATAGGGATTCCCACGTGACTGACGTGGGAACTCCAGTTCGAAGAGCAGGAGTAACGTGGCCCTCAGCTGGCAGGTGATGGCCCCACATCAGGACCCAGCTCTGCTCATCCAGAGCCTGCGTCCCAGGCATCCCACGTGGCTCCTGCTGGTTTGCAAAGAACAGGATTCGTGGAAGAGATCCTAGTAGTCCAGGGGTCTGGACGAACCAGCGTTCAACACGGAGCCAGGTTGAGGAGCTAGGGCACTGGTCACTGTCTGGGGTGACCCCACATGTACTCCCGTGGTGGCCGGGTGAAGTCACAGAGCCCCGGTGGGGACTCAGAGGATCTGTCAGGGCTTTGTTAGCTGCAGGCAAGCAGGGGAAAGGGCCTACTCACGAAGCCTCTGGTCACATGGTGACACGGCCTCATGTCCCCTTCCGCCCCCCTTGCTGGTTTCATGTTCCCAGTAGAGTGAATAAGCCCAGTTTCACTGTTAAAGGTAGCAGAGAGAGAAGGCTCTGCTTCTGCCCCTTAGCTTTTCAACGTTGAGGGCTGACCCTGGGCGGGTTTAGGAAGAAAACAAAACCAGTGACCTTAGTGAGGGGGCTTCTGAAAAGAAATCTCTACCACTCAGGAAGCATGTTTTAAATTTTCAGCACTTTATACAAAGAACATAAACTATAGGATCCAAAATATAAAAGCCCTGAATTTTATCATGATCTTTTGCTAACAAATGCCACCTAATAAATTTCTTTTTTGAACATTAGATTAACTTCTTTTTTCCTTAAAAAACAAACTGCCTGAATCATTTTAGGTCTGCTGATTCTCTTTAGTGTCTCTTTAGTCATAGAAAGATAATTTGTCGTGTCAAGACAATTGATGTATTCTTCTTTGAATTCCTCTAACTAATACTAATAAAAGTTTGGTTTGCTGGCAGCAGATTCTTCAGTTTGAATTGTAAATAGTGACAGCTGTGGGGCATTTTGCTCTGAAAGAGATACTGTCTCATAATTACATAAGAAGTTGGGGTGTATTTCTTGAGCATGAATAGGATCAGCATGTTTGGGTCTCTTGAAGATAATGTGCCGGGAGCTGAAATGCTCAGAGCAGTTGCTGAATCCTTTCCTCTTCTTAAATATATTTGAAGGTAATTGAGTTGTTCACTTGTGTTTATTTGTAATTTCTGTTTAAATTCCTGACAAGTGAGGGAAAAAGGCACATTTTTCATTAACTAAGATTTTTATAGTCCATTTTTCTTATTTCTTTTGGTTTGTGGTTTATGTGTTGTAGGAGGAGATAAATAGCTTTGTCAGGTCCACTGCTGCCATGAGCACCAATCTGATTTAAATTTAGAAGGGTCACTGGATTGTTGTGCTGTCACCCGTTTGTACTATTTACATCGTTCACCTGAACGTCTTTTTGACCCCGTTGGTGTGACTGAGCGCGTGGTTTGCGAGAAGGCTGTCGTCAGAATAAGGGACGTGTCCCTGTAGATGTGTCCTTAAAACGTATCTTGTGAAACTGTCTAAAAGCTCTCAGTGTCCCTCATAAAAGCAACGAGAGGTGGAGGGCTGTGCCAAGGCTTGGTCTGGACCCCCAGTCAGGAAGGCTAGTGGTGACTTACTCTGGAGAGCCTGGCCTGGCCCAGCCCATCGATCCAGGGGAGCTTTTCACCCAGGCGGGTGACGTCGCTGGGGAAGATCTTTTCCAAGGTGGGCTGCTTGTTAAAATGAGAAGCCGTGCTGTTTCCTCCCTCACAGATGGCTGTTTGTATTTCTGCAGAAGAATTGAAGGAACATTTGCTGGGAGATAATGCTCTCGACAGAATCTTCACTTTGGGTAATTCTGAATATCCCGTTAGCTGGGACAATGAGGTCAGACTTTGGACATTTCTTGAAGATCGAGCCTCGCTTCTTTTAAAAACATACAAAACAACTATTGAGGTAATTAGATCGCTTCAGTGAGGATTTGAGCTTTGTCATGTTTTTAGGGATTTTTAAAAAGAGATTCCTTCCTAAATGTAAATGACTTTTGTTAGCAAAATCGTTGTATATCTGATATTTTTCATTCAACTTATTAATATTTTCCTATTTAACACATTTATACTTCTCAAAAGAATCCTCTTGAGGCATTGT
Source organism: Phoca vitulina (assembly GCF_004348235.1). Classification (NCBI taxonomy): domain Eukaryota; kingdom Metazoa; phylum Chordata; class Mammalia; order Carnivora; family Phocidae; genus Phoca; species Phoca vitulina. The sequence goes on along the minus strand of NW_022589710.1, from coordinate 66,257,068 downwards.
TGACTAGAAGATGAATTTTTAAAAATTATTCAACACTTTCCTGTAATTCGGAGTTTTCATTTGTGCTTTCCAGGTTTACCATTGCACCACTAACTTCACATGCATCTCGCTCCTTCATTCATTCATTCAGCCCAGTGCCGAGCCCTGGGGCCTGGCAGTGCACGAGACAGACAAGGAATGATTTTTAAAATAAGCCAAGTTCCCTGTCAAATGTGGTGGGACACCGTTTGATTTAGGCTCACCATTTTGGTTTTATGATCACTTTCTCGGGGTGTAATTTAAATACAATACAACCCACGCTTCTAAAGTGTACATTTTGATATAAGCACATAGTCCTGCAACCACCGCCACAGTCAAGTTCTAGAACCTTCTGTCACCCCTCACATTTCCCTCGTGCCCCCATCCGTGGCAACAACTGATCTGCCTTCTGTCGCTGTACTTTTGCTGATTTAGACTTCTTATAATTAATTTTGCTCTTTCTTGTTTTCCAGGAAGACAAATCCTTCTTGAAAAACCACGACCTTTCTGTTCGTGCAGCAATGGCCATCAAGCTGCGCTTAGGAGAAAAAGAGATTTTGGAGAAAGCGGTGAAGAGCGCGGCTGCGAACCGGGAGCACTATCGCAAGCAGGTGCAGGTGGGGGCCCCGCTGCCCCGGTGTGAGGAGAGTGGCACGGGGGGCGCCAGGCTGCCCCTGGCCTTGCGGAGCCTGGAGGAGGAGGCCGGGGTGCAGGAGGCCCTCACCCTCACCGAGGCCGTCGGCAGGGCGAAGGCTGTGGAAAACGGGCTCGTGAATGGTGAAAACTCTATCCCCAACGGGACCAGGTCAGAAAAGGGAAATTTAAATCAGGAGGAAAGTAGAAGAGCGACTGAAGGCACCAAAGCATCTTCTTCAGATAGCACTGAGCGTGGTAGAGAGCAGTAGCCCTGAGAGGAGGTGCCGTCTGGTGGGGGGGTGAGTTGAGCAAGTTTATGAACCGTCCATTTACATCGCTGTGTTTTCTTGTTCACATTTTTCTTTCTGCAGAGAGGAAAAGATGTTTTTGCTGCTTTATATAAAAATGATTTTTTTTAAGTTATTTAAAAAAATCTAGCTTCCCTCTTTGATTAAGATTGCCATCTTGCTTCTGGGCAAAACGAACAGGTTATCAAGCCACCAACGAGGTGCTTTGGCAGACTCTGTAGACCCATTGTGGGCAAATGTGTTTTCTTCCTGGGGAAGAATGCAGTTCTGCTCTCAGCTGTGCTTTTGTGGGCCTGTCATCTTGACAACCAGGACGGCAGCAGGACTGGGTGTCGGCGCTCTGGGGGCTCAGCGTGGGGGAGGGGGGGCGTTGTACAGCACAGAGCAGGCTTGGGGTCGGGGTCTGGCAACTTGAGGGTTGGGGCGAAACTTTTTTTTTTTTCCTAAAAAAATAACACCCCGGTACTGAAAGAAAAGTGAAGGTGGCAACCTTATTTTTAATAGTTTTAAATGTTGATGATAATCCTAATTATATAAATACACACACACACACACACACACATCTAGTGATTTCTAAAGATTTGTTTACCTTTTGTGTTTTGTTTTACTGTGTTAAGAACTTGTCCTTTCTCCTTGAATCACAGTAGGACATGCATCATCCTCCTAGTTTTAAATGTTGGCTCTGATTTTAAAGTGTTGCATTTGATTTCCCGCGTCGGTCCAGCTCGCCATGGCGGTGTTCGAAGTGAGGCGGCTCCCTGGCTTTTCTGGTTTTCACAACAAGCTAGAGATTTTCAAAGCTACACTTTTGAGTAAAAAGCCTTATTAAAAGGAAAACATGATTAATATTTTTTGTCTATTCCTTTTCTTTGAGTGGGGACAGGCCCTTTGAATTGAGCCTTGACGCAAACCATCCTGCTTACTCTTGGAGCAGGTCCGAACGTGGCCTGTGCCCTGAGCTGTGCTTGCCCCGGGTACGCAGAGATGCAGGATGGGCCTGAGGTCGGCCACTCCCCAGCCTGCAGGGGGCTGCCCTGAGGAGGACCTGGTGGCGGTGGGCACACACCAACAGGGCGCTTTTAGGTTTTCCGGGAGGCCAAGGCCTAGGGATGGTGTGCCCAGAAAGCCACCGGTTCTCAGGCCGCGGATGGCCAGTCTTCCTCCGCTACAAGTTTGCACATCATCTCCGAGGTCCTAACTGTGAAGGACATCACTTATTTTGGAAAATGCTGTGTAAATTCTTCACCCTGCTATTTTGGTGACATTGGTGCACACAGGTGGTCTTAAGGACATTCTCCCTGTTTCTTCTCGGAGAAGATGCAGATCTGCAGATAAGTTGCCTAATCCTGCGCTGAGGATGCATTGCCTTCTAGAGCTCAGGAGGCCATTAAATACGAGGGGCAGGTTTCACTTTTACACGTGGTTGGTAGCATTTATCAGTGTTGACGGACGCCCGTAACTCTAGGCCATTGTTGATGGGTGTGCAGCTTCGACCTATTCATAATGATGCCTGTGATTGCAAACTGCCCCATCAGCCTTGTGTCTGAGATACTTTACCAAAGATAGGAATAGTCTGTAAAACCTACAGATCAGTTTCCAAAAGGCAGAACTGTGTATGTGAGGCGCTTTCTGCTCTGGCATAGAAGCCCCCCATAGACCCAGACTTGGATCACCAGTATGTCTGTGGATATATTTTCTCATTGGTTTCAGAGTTAAGTCTAGTATTAAATACGTCCTTGGAAAAAGTATATACAGTTGAGATGTAAAATAGTGTCTTGAGATGGGGTGACAAAATATTCCCTGGAAAAGACACGAGTCCGATGGAGCTGACAGAGCCCTGGGTGGGAGTTGGACTTTAGGTCCTGGCCCGCAGGGCACTGCTGATGGGGGTCGTCACGGCCCCCCGGGGACTCCATTTCTTTTCTTACTTGTAAGGTGATTATCAAAAGTCCCTGCTTAAAAATTTGGAGACTATTCTGTGTATTAAGTCCCCACCGACGGGTCTGTTTGTTCAGGTAATTGGACCAAAAAGTGATTATATAAATTAGGCTCCCAATCAAGGGCGGTCTTTGCCTTTGTGACATAGAATGGTGCTCATAAGAACAGAACTTTTTTTTTTATTAAGATTTATTTATTTATTTGAGAGAGAGAGATCTAGAGAAAGAGCGTGAGCGAGCACACGGAGGGAGATGGAGAGGGAGAAGCAGACTCCCCGCTGAGCAGGGAGCCCGATGTGGGGCTCGATCCCAGGACCCTGGGATCATGACCTGAGCCAAAGGCAGACACTTAACCGACTGAGCCACCCGGGTGCCCCGAGGACAGAACTTTTCACCGTGGGAGGATGGAGTGTCCGTCGAGCAACCTCACTTCCCTAAGCTGGGTGGAATTGCCCTGGGCTGACGGCGAGACCCAGGCGCACATTAGTCACCCTCCTCCCCGTTTCAGCGCAGCAGATCCCATGCTGGTGCACAAACACTTGGAGCCACAACTTAAGCATTTGAAAATCGAGGAAAAGTGATTAAATTGGCATTGAAGAGCCCTCATTGCCATCTGTCACGAAAATAGACCTTTCTCTCAAATCATTTTCAAGTTTACTTTTTTCTTAATGCTTTTGGATCTGAGGCTGTTCGGGCTAGTGTCCGGGAGAGTCGGCCTCTGCTTCTGTTCCTTAGCTCTGTGTACACGCTTAGCAGTTAGATTTTACCGGCCTGGAGAACCACCCCGTTTCTCCACACAGACTGGCAATTGATAGGTGACTTCCCCCAGTCGTTTCTAGAACAGGCTCACTGAAAGATTTTTTTTTTTTTTTGAGAGAGAGCGAGAGAGAGATAGGGTAAGACATTAAAAAGATTCTCAGGTTCCCAATACAATACACAGGGTTATGCTAAATTAAGCCTTCACTTAAACATAGGGATTTTTCTGTAAATCATGACTTATCGTATTTTCTGGTGGTTAATATGTACGTGTTGGAGTGAAAGAATTAAGAAAAAAACCCCAAAACCGAAGAAAGTACCTGTGACTTGAGCTTAGCACTAAAATAGGACTGTCCGTAAAGAAAATGAGGAGTCATCGTGGCGGCTGGTTTGGGGGGTGAGTTTCAGAGAGCCCAGATCTTAAAGTGCTGTAACCATGGCTACGGGAAGAAGCTTTTTATGTGATATATTGTGCCACGTTCATATTATTGATCTGGCAAAATGAGCATGTTCAATTGGGTATAGCTGATGCCCTGAGCCAAGATTGGGGCTCAGTCCGATTTGAATGTCAATTTCAGGCAGCATAGAGTAGAATCCAGTGACCTCATTAGGGGTCAGCCTACTGTTTTCATCCGTAGCACCTTACATAATGTATTCCTAAAATTCTGTGTGTAAATTGAATTTGAGTAACTGGAATTGTATTTAAATGCACTGGTGAATTTGTTATTCAAATGACGCTGCCGTGCTGGTCCTGGGTGCGCTTGGGCTGAGGGGGAGGAAGCCGTGTGATGTCCACGGAGCATAGGAGGGGTGGGCCCATGCCCAGTCGGAGTCTCCACAGAGGCAGAGCCGAGGCCAGCGTGGGGGAGGCAGGTGGCCCCTGAGTAAGGGAGCACTTTCTAAGGACGCCCACCAGCAGGATGACTGTGCTGAAGATGGTGTTCTAAACATCTGGGGTGCTCTGATTTTATTAATCACTTTGCAGAGGCTTGGGGAGGCCAGGCACGGTGGCTAAGTGTGCGGATTCCGGACACAGACCCGGGTTCTCCCTCCACGGGAGCACGCACAGTCCGTGGACATTTTTGTACCCTCCTGTAGGATATCTGTGCTTCCTGCCTCTCCCGGCTCTGGGACGACCAAAGGAGATCATGCACATACCGGCTGGTGGCACAGTGTCTGCGCATGCTGAGCATTCAGAAAATGTTTATGGGACTGGGGTAGCAAAAATGACCCGTGCTCTGCAGACACACAGCTTGCCTCTGTCCATAGATTTGAGGAACTTCAGACCCGGACTCAGCAGGAGTTGTGTTCCTGGTGAATGGCAGCTTCTGTGAGTAATTCAGGATTCCCAAAACCCTTGCTGCCCTCAAGGTGGCGGGGCGGCCGTTTGAACAAAGAATCCGGGCAGACCACACCACGTGTCATTGGAAGGGTAGACTGTGTGCTCTGGTACTCAGTGGGCAGAGAAATGCCGGAGGAAGGACCTTGGACTGGCTGTCAGCAGTCCGTTTGTGCATCCTGCAGTGGGGCCAGGGAGAGCCAGGAAGTCCACGCCTCCTGGGGAGGAGGGGTCCTGCAGGGACTGAATCCTGAACACCGTGCCCAGCCCCCGCATGGAGAACCCCGCGGTGTTTAACCAACTTGTAATGAATGAGCTTCTTTAGGTGGGAGAAGGTAGCGATCGCCAGCCCCTTGAAACACAGGTGCCGCGGTCGGTGTCTCCTTTAGAAGCAACACAGGAAGGCAGAGAAGTCTGTGTTCGTGGACCCAGAGCACCATTTATGGAGTTGGGAATGTTCACCCAGATTGTCACACTCCTGTCAGCTCCGACTCACACATACCTGTGTGTGTGTGTGTCCGTACGTTTTATATATGCAAACGTGCACACAGACACGGAGATATGCATACATGCACACAGCTGCGTGTGTGCGTACACGCGTGTGTATACCCTTCACCTCGCATCTTCAGTTCCAGGCAACCGAGAGCCCCCCGGGCACAGCCTGGGCCCCGCTGCACCCCAGCTCGCGGGCGTGGGTGTGCAGGTGGCACTGCGTGGCTGGCTCAGCCTCGCGTCCCTGGCGTCTAGTGTGGGAACTGGCACCTCGGGCGCGCCCCGCACGGCTCCCCCACCGAGGGGACGCCTCCTCCCTCCCGGAACCAGGTTGGCGTGGAATCTCACCCCTTGTTTCCTCCTGTACCCCGACCCTTCCAGAGTGTTCCAGTAGAAGAGGACCGTGTTGTGGCTTGAACCTCAGAACATCCTTTCCTGTCTTAACAGCGCGTGGTTCTAGAGAAGCTACTTCTAGGCTGACCGGGGCTGCTGACGTCGGGGTGCCCAAGCGGTGGTTGCTCTCCCGGCCCGCATGCCCCCGGGGAGGTTCGAATCCTGATCGCTCCTTTCTCCACCGTAGTCTGGGCCCTACGGCAGGTTTCTTGAAGTTCAAGCCTTGATTTTCTTCTTCTCTGCAGAATGGAATGAGCTCGTGGTTGCAGGAAGGAGGAGCCGCGACGTTGTGTGTAATCCCGGCGCGGTGCGGGGAGCGGAGTAGGTGCTCAGGAAAACGCCCCTGGTGTTACTGATGCATTGTGGCAGTGAGCCTGGGAACTCCGCCTGTGGTGGGACCCCAGGCTCCACATCCTGAGGGAGGAGGTGCCGCGTGGACGCCAAGTCTTCCCGTCAGCCCTGCGGTCGCAGGAGGCGGGACCCATGCCGTGTGTCACGGTCACACCAGGCGTCATCCCAACCTGGCAGATCTCCCAAACTGACCGTAGTTACTTCTCTTACACGGGCCTGTTTGTAAGCATGAAGACCTGTCCTAGAATAGGCACGTCTGAATTTCTTGGCTTTTGGTTCTCAAGTAAATCTCGCTCAGAACAAACCCTCCCCTGAACGTAGGTGCAGGTGACATGTGAGGGCCACCCCCGCAGACCTCACTTTGGAAATAATGCTCTAGCTGGCTCCAGATCCTCTTGCAGGTGAGTCCTGACCTGCACCTAGAGAAACACCGCTTTTTCATATAAGACTTGCAGGAAAAGTTTGGTTTTATTTTGGTCCCCGGCAGTTGTCACAATGGGCAGCTTCAGGCTTATGTCATCTAATGAATTAAGTGTCACGCCGTGAAGACTGCAGGGTAGTGACAGTCTGAAAATTGGGGTGGAATACTCCTTGGGTTTTAAAAGGACCAGGACGGGTGTTTGGGAAAAGTTGGAGCAGGAGAAAGGGAGGCTGGGATTTTCTTCTCCACTCTGCGCTTGGTGCCGAGCATCAGGCCGATCGACGAAAGGGCACGTTCATCGCCTCCGTCCCGTGTCACCAGCCTCCTCCTCCCCAGAAGCAGGTGCTACTCTCACTGTATCAGCTGCTCCAGCAAATGTGGCGTTTTACAGAAAAGCCCTTATGGTGGTGTTTCCGCGACACTGGGGTGCCGAGCGGGTTGGGGTGTGCAGCGGCCTGGTCGCGTGCATTTTGGCCGCATGTGTAGGCAGGGTGCTGTGGGAGCCGGTGACTCCTGAGCCAGGACGTCGACAAGAAGTCACCGGCTCGGCACCGGGGTCGAACGCAGTGGGCCTGGCCGGTTCGCCGAGTGACTGGGGCGAGCCCGCGGGGAGCCGGAAGCCCAGTAACATCTGGCTTTCGGCTCTGGCTTCGTGGTGACGGAAGAGGCTGTCTCCTCCAGGGACTCGGTGCCATTCAGCCTGACGTGGCCAGGGGAGGCGCAGGGGTGAGGAAGGACGTCCAGCGGGCCCTTGGTTTCTCCAAGGGTTAGACCCAGCAGTTGCCCCCAGGCTGTCTTCTTGGAGGCTCGGGACGGCAGGGGTTTAACTGAAGAGCCTCGAGGTACAGGTGCTTCCCCACCAGGACCCACACAGGCTGGACCTGCTGCCGCTGCCACCTCGCCCAGGTGGCAGGGGCAGACGGCAAAGGCCCTGTTTGACAGACGACAAAGCGCCGCAGGTCCAGTCGTGATGTTGAGGCGACACGTGTCACCCCAGGGTCTTGGAGCCACAGGGACTCACCCCAGTGTTGCTTCCGTGATGCGCTTTGGGTCAGTGACCAGCAGTGACTTCATACCCGATATGCGCTGGGCGCCACACCAGGCCCCGGGGTGCACAGCGCACACGCGGGTGCTTGCCCACGATGGGGGGGCTCACGGAGGACCCCACCCGGCCCTGCCCGAGGCTGCCGCAGCCCTCGCCTTTTCTATTCTTAACAGAAAGTAGCCTGGCCAGGGCTTTTCCTTCCACTGTATACAACATCGTAGGTGACCTGCTTGCTGTTTCTCTTTTACCCCCTTCCTCCCCCAACAGGTTCATTTCTGTAACCAAACAATAGAGAATGTAACTCTGATTTCTCTTCCCACCTTCACTTACGTGCTTTGAAAACACGCCTCCGGGAACGGGGGTCATCTCCAGGTTTTCTGACATTTTGGGATGTTCGGAATGAGTGGTGGAATTCTAAGAGGGGACCCAGCGTCACCGCTTTCGAGGGACTCCATAAATGACAGTGAAGTCCCTGTGTCCTTTGCAGAAACAAATGTGTTAAGAGGCTGGCCTGGGAGAGCATACACCGTGGGGATTCGTCCCGTTTCTGCAGACCGGTCGGCAGACAACCGTCCCCAGATGAGGGCATTTAAGAAACCACCTGTTGGTCCCGTGTGGGGTTGACTTGACTGTCTACCGGTAACAGGACAATCACAGGGCCACACCTACGTCACCCTTTCCTCCATGGACAACTAACAAGGAAAGGAGAGGACCCGGCGTCAGTGATAGACCGAGTCAGGCACAGAAGCTGTCCTCAGTTTCCACTTCATTCCTGGGGCTCACCCTGTCGTTTACGGCCCAAGCACCCTGGTCGAAACGGCAGGCTCTGTGTCCATGAACAGTGTCTTGCCGTGTCTAGAAATCCCAGTGAACAAGTATACCTTCCTGAAACAAATACAGAAGGACTCGTGTAAGCATCAGATAATTCTGCAGGCTAACTCGAAGGAAGCCAGGATTTCCAGCAGCAATTAAATTGCGTGATTGGATACAGGGAAAATTTTATAATTGCCCACAGGTAGCAATTTATTAGGATAGATGTTACTTATGACATGTGTCAAGAAGGTCAAAGTTTATACTTCCTTGGACATTAACCTAATCTTTGAAACTCTAAAAGTTACACTTTTTGGTCATTAATTTTTTTACAAGCAGAGATTTTGACAATTAACCCAGTTAATAAAGGTCAAATTTCAATTTTTTTTCCAATTTCTGGAGCACTTAACTTATTCCTTTTTGAAAATGGGCAGATAGAGGATGATAAATAGTTATTAAATGAGTACAAGGATGTAGTTCTGCTGTCAGGGTGATGATTATAAAACAGCTGATCCTGGAAGAAGAGAATTGCTGTGTATCTGAGGGAAGGGGAGTAGATTACAAGCCAAGGAAATAGAAAAATTAAGCCCAAATACTGTGTGCAGTTAGTAGGATAATATGAGTACATGCGCTTGTTAACTCATCTCAAGATTCTAGCCATTCAGTTATGTAGACTTCAGGCTTCAACGGTTGAATCTGCACATTTTAAAATGAGTAATTTCTGCAAACTTGCGCTAAGTACAATATGAGTTAAGAACCAACGTGTCACCCACTAGGCTGCGTCCTTCAGACGAACCGGCAGATGGGCCATCAGCAGTGGAGGCAGCGGAGTGGCCCTGACCAGAGGGTGGGCGCAGTGGGAGCCCTGTGCCCCCCTCCACACCGCCCCCATGCGCAGCCCCCCAGAGTGGACAACATACAGCAGCAAGAGCCCACAAAGCCCTCTTCTGCCACCCAAGCAAGATAAACCAAACCTCCCTTTCCACTCTCATCAAAACCCCCCAGTGCTCAAAGTCAGCTCCCCCCAAGCCTTCATGGGGGCTTCTACCCCGGCGACCCCACTCCCCTGCTCCGACAGTGCCCCCAGGGAAATGGAGCCCAGTGCTGGCATCCCACACCCTTGGGAGCAGGTACCTTTGCGGACCTGGCCGAGAACCTAACCCGGGGGCCAGGCTTTGTCGTCGTTGCTGTTGTGTGGCAGAAATAAAGGCTTCTCGGTTCGGATGTGCTCAGTGTTAAAGAACCAGTACGTCAAGACCGCAGGGACCTTGCCTCTGCGTCTCCCACAGCACCCGTGATGTGCAAGGGGCCAGCACCCTGCCTCTTCCGCCCGCCGCCCTCTGGCCCTCCCCGTCGTCCCCACCTGCTTCTCTGTGCTTAAACTCTCGGCCGGAGGCCTGGGCTGCCCCTGCGCGTTGCTCGCTGACCTCTTGCAGGGGCTACCTGAGGTTCCTTGCAAAGGAAGTCTGAGCCAGTTAGCTCAGCAAGAGGGCTTGAAAGTATGCATAACAACAAAAACAGTCTTGTTAGAAATTGTTAGAAGGGTGACTTTGCCTTCATGTTCTGTTCCCAACGACCTCCCCCCCCCCCCCCAGCCTGTGCCGGCAGACGGTGTGCAGGGGCAGGAGCTCACGGGGTGATTACAGACTGTGAAGAAGGATAGATCATTTCCCGAGATGTGGTTGGGAGACAAAAATGTGACTCTTGTTTACAAAGCTCCGGTGAGCTGCGTCCTCGGGAGCTGGTGTTGCTTGCAGCGAGTGCCACCTGCACGGACGCCATGGAGAGGAAAAGCCGGGGCGTGGAGCAGCATCTGCTGTTCCCCGAAATACCCCTGCAGGCTGCAAACCTGGGTTACATCTGAGTGCACCTGATGTCTGAGCCCTTTGTGGGGCTCGGTGTTAAAATAAGCTGTTGTGTCCTAGCCAGAAACCTGCAGGAAAGACGACTTTGGCCTTGCATTTTCCTTCCTTTGGACCTCCAGCACCCATGCGGGCCCTGCCCCCTGCCCTCCTGCTGTCTCTCCTCCCGGCCTACTTGGTAACCTCCTCAGCCCTCCCGCCACCCCATCTGTCCTCCCTCTTTGCCACCCCGACTCTGCTCCCGTTTCCACAAGAGACCGCCTCACGGATTTTATTTGACCTACAATTTGCTCAGTGTTTGCAGGGGTCGGACCCCCCACTCTGGATGGGGCCAGGGCAGGTCTGGGCACGTCAGAGGGACAATGACCACATGGGGGGTGCCGGGCCCCAGCAGACATCTGGGGCAGTTTTCCCAGTGGGCAGGGAGGTGGGTGGTGCCTGGCTGTTCCGAGGCTGGGGAGCTGATCCAGGGGCTGGGTGCAATGGAAGAAGGGCCCCCCCAAAGGGAACCCGAGCCCCGTCACAGAGCTTTCCATGCCAGGCAAGCCTGGCTTTTCTCCAGGGAGAGACTCTCTGAACTTCCGTGAGGTCCCTGTGGGGCCCTACGATGCACTGGGGGGACCAGGCTGGTGCCGGGAGGTGCCCAGGTGTCTGCAGCAGTGGGTGTGGGCAGGGGGAGGAGGGAAGACCTGGGGGTTGCCTCAGACCCCCTCTTCCACCCCTGCCTCTTTGATCGAGGCAGGGTCTTTAGCTGAACTTGGGTTGCTCGGTCTGTAGAAGAGGAGAGAGGTCAAGGGGGGTGGAAAAGCCCTAGCATGAACCTGAACCCCCAGATTTATGCGTGGGAGGGATGTGGGGACTCTCGTGGTCGTGTCTCACCAGGAAACACAGCGAGCTCTTCATGAGGCATGGGTGTTTTTACTCAGTTTTGGCAAATCTACCCAAATTTAAAGTGTTTGGGGAGCCACGGTGTGAGCCCCTTCATAACCTTTTCAAGGTCACAGTGAATCTGCCTTGTCTTCCTTTTCCAGCAAAGCCTCCATTTTCCCTTCTTGGCCCTGCCCGCCCCGGGGTCCATGGTGAAGGTCTGCGCGCACGGGATGAGGAGGCTGGAACTGTCCCTCAAAGCCCAGGGCGATTCAAGATGGATAGATCGGACTACATACATTTCCCTTTAATCACATCGAAGAAAACTCCACCATAGTAAACAAAGTCAAGGGCGCCTGGGTGGCTCAGTCAGTTAAGCGTCCAACTCTTGGTTTCGTCTCAGGTCTTGATCTCAGGGTCGTGAGATGGAGCCCTGAGTTGGCCTCCACTCTGGGTGTGGAATCTGCTTGAGATTCTCTCTTTCCCTCTGCCCCCCCACCTGCTTGTGCTCTCTCTCTCCATGCCCACCCCCAAATATAAATAAATCTTAAAAAAAAGTCAAAAGTCAATATACTGGGAGAAAACATAACATTTGCTGTAGACAAAGGACTAGTATCTCTATTATATAAAGAACTCTTAAAAATTGAGACAAAGGACCAAAATCTTGAATGAAAATGGGAAAAAGATGAATACACAGTTTACAGACATAAAGTCATCAAACAGAAAAAGCATCCCAACCCACTCATCGTTCAGAAATGCAATCAAAGCAACACCGAAGCACCGTTTCTATCCTATCAGACTAACAAAAATTGAAACGTGACCCCGCGCTCTGTTGGCAAGGCTATGGGGACCCCCATGCACGCTGCATTTGGGCTCTCATGCAAATTAGTGCAGAGCTTTTGAAGGGAAACTTGGCAACACCAAACAGAACCACACATACACACGTACACTTACCTTTCAATACAGCAATCCCACTTCTGGGACTCTGTTCTGAAGATATGCCTGCAGAAATACAGAAATAGACATACAAGGTGACTCAAAATATGGGAAAGCACCCAGAAGTTCACAGATAGGAGAGGGGCTGAGTGAAGTCTGGTACCTGCACACCATGGAGCATTACGCAGCCATAAAGAAGCAGGGCAAGAGCTCCGTGAACTGATGTGGAGTGATTTCCAGGCCATACTGTTAAGTGCAAACAGCAGAGTGCAAGAGAGTTCTATAGCACGTGATCCTTGTAAGAAAGGAGATCTGAGAAAGTACACACGCACCTGCTCATCTGTGTACCATCGATACGGGAAGGATAAAATCCACACTAAAGACTGGCACCCAGCGGTGGGAGGGCTGGCCGGGCTCAGTGTGTCCTTCCTTCCAGGGCCGGCTCAGCACCTGTGCAATATTTCCTAGACCTTCACGGAGCCCCCCAAATAAACCAAATACACCTGGATGGGTGGAGCCCCGAATGGAGTAAAAACCCCCAATGAGCCACACTGGATTACAGGTGAATAACATGACCACCCTGGAGGGGCTGGGGAGGTACCTCTGGATGGTGATGTCTTGGTGGGGTTGGCAGGGCCAGAGGCAAAGGCCAGCGAGCACGTTTGCGAGTGCGTTTCTCACTGCGGGGCAGGTGGGCAACTCGGAAACCGCCCTCTAGAACCACGGGAACTGGACGATGAGTCACCAGGTTGCAGCTCATAAGAGTTGGGTTTCTTTCTGTTGGAGAAACCAGTTACAGCCGAGGAAAAGAGTGCCAGGCTGAAGTGGGCTACATGGTGTGGGAAGCTCAGGCATCCAGAGGAACTCTCGGTTTGTACAGTGCACCGCGTGACGGGTGGACACAGAACCATGGATGTGAGTGCATGTGGCTCCGCACGGGGTGAGCCCCTGTGTGCCCAGCTCTGTCCGCCGAGTGGCCTGGAAGCTGTGAGCGGCAGGAACAACGGGCACCCCCAGCGCTCTTGGTTTCTAAGGAGCACCCCCAATTAAAGCTCGTTGGAGGAGTGGTCTCAGCCCTGGGGCAGGGAAGATACCAGAAGAGCTTGGGGGACCTTGTGGTGTCAGAAAGATGGGGGGCTTGTGGAGAGAACACAGGAGGCAAAATAAAGAGGCTCCCGATGGCCAAATGGAAACAGTTTGTGCAAGAAAATAATAATAGGACTGCATTATAACACACAGAATACAATAAATACCCACGAGTCCACACTGATACAAATAATCAGTCTGATAAATGGGGAGAAGGGACAGTTCTTCCTTAGAGTCCAATTCCTATGATGAAAAGGAGAGAATTAAAAACAGTCACCATTGAGCAGACATTACGGCAATTACTGTTTTGGACAAAATCTGCCAAGTGATGCTAAAGTCAGCGGACCAAAGTTTGAGAAGTTGCCAAATATCTCCCTCAAGACATTTATAGGAAAGATGGAAGCTTGAGGGTGGGGGAGCCCAGAAGACGCCACCGTGACCAGCGACCAAGATCATCATCACAGTGACCAGACATGGACACCGTGAACCCCCGACAGGAGGCATGAGCGAGACGCAACATCACCTCTGTGGGGTTCTTGCCAACAAGGAACCACCCAGAAAGTGTTACAGCCTTGTTGGGGGGGGCGGCGCGGAGACCCAGTGAAAGCAATGTGGGGTCCCCGTGGCGTCCTGGGTGTGGAAAAGGACATGCACGAGTGGAAAACCTGCGTCTGCTGACCACACTCTGGTTGTGCGTGGAAGCTGAGGGCTTGAGAGGTTGCTAGGTGAAGAATACATGGAAACCGCACTATTTCTAGGGCTTCTCTATAAGCCTAAAGGTAGTTCACGAAACCAAGACAAAACCCTGTGTCCTGGCGGAGACTGCCGGGTCTGAATCCTTCTGTGCCAGTCAGCACTGTGCATCAGGGTCCCCGTCCTGCCCGCGGGGACTGGTCTCAGACGGCAGAGAGCTCTTGGAGCGACACCTGGGCCCAGGGCCGCCGCCGGGAAATCAGCCGCCGGGCTGCACAGAGAGATTTACAAATTATTTTCTCATTTCTCTTGTAAAAGTACAGAAAGAACTGTAGACGAGTCTGTAACGGTGCCTCAGGGTCCAAGGGGTGCTTTTTTTGTTTTTCAAATGAAATGCGGGGAGGCTGGTGGTATACCACACAAAGGAAAAAGGACAGGGTTTTTAAGGCAATTTAGAAAACTCAGCCAATAGCAAGACAGGCTGAGGCTCATCTCCAGGGAAAGGGGAGTAGCCGGCACCGAGCGCTTCCCTGTCTGATACCCCAGCACTCCTGGTCGGCCAGGGACGGAGGACACCCCACCACCTCACAGATGGCATCCTCCGGCGCCCCCATCCCGCCTCCCCCTCTGGCCTGGAATGCCCTGGAATGTCCATCCCGCCGCCCTGTACCTAACAAATCCCTCCTTTCTGACTCTGCACACCCACCACCCACCTGGTGACCCCCCCACACACATCCCCTTGCACCTGTAGAACTGAGCCCTCCCCCCAGGGAGGCCAAGTGTGCCCCCACCAGCCCCCCCGGGACCTGGTCAGTGCACAGGGGCTGGTTTATGGTCTCCCTCTGAGGCCACCTGGGTCCCCTCAGTGAGCGGCAGAGACGGGAGGAAGAATTAATTCGATGACCAAGTGGCAGCCCATGTGTTGGGCACTTCCACGTGCCAAGCACCCCCCTCAGAGGCTCCAGCCTTGCTCGGCAGCCCAGGAAGCGGAGGCCTAATGAGGTGAGTTGCATGTGTGTGCGTGCACGCGCGTGTGGGAACGTGTTTGTGCCTGTGTTCCACGTGTGCCTGTGTGCCTGGGACCCAGGGAGGCCGGCTGCAGAGCCCCACCAGACACCGCAAACTGTGATTACCTGCTCCAGACAAGGAACGAGGCCCAGAGAGACCTGTGGCCCACGAGGGGCACAGACAGGGAGAGAGAGGCCAAGTGGGGCTTCCCTCCAAGTGGCCTGCCCTGGGTCCAAGCAGCCCCTGCGACCGCGGACTGAAATGACCAAGGAGCGTCTTGCCGTGACGACGGAGATCCTTTTCCTGCAGGATGTCGCTCAAATGGCTCCTCCTCAAAATCAGTAGGTCCTTCCCGCTGGCCCTTCCATTGGCCTCCTCAGCGGGCCTTTGATGATTTGTGTTTATGACTGCGAACACCTCAAAGTCAGAGACCTGTCCGATGCGGCGTTGACACGGCCGCGTTTCTGCACCCTGCATCCTGCGCACCCCGGGGCCCTGCCCTGATGGCCGTTGGTTCCTGCACCCAGGGACGCTGACGAAGGCGTAGCTCTCGCCGTCTCCCGAGTGCTCATGACTGGAGGCCTTTTCTCGTGCCTCCTTCGCATTGCAAGCCTCCCTCCGCCCCTACACCCTGGAAGGATGATTCTAAACCTGTACGCCAGGAGGAAGGTAGATTTTATTACACCATTTTCTGGAGGTGGAAAGTGAGGCCTCGGAGGCCAAATTCGTTCCCTGACATTTGATGGAAGATGGAGCGGTGACTTGCCCCCAGCCCTGGGATTCTGCTCCCGGTCTCTTTCCAGCACATCGTGACCGGCGTCCGGAGCTCCCTCCAGGGCTGTGCGCACCCCGCGTCTGCCTCCCAAGTGCTACCGGCAGGATGAAGTTCTCACCTCTCTTTCTTCCTCTTTAAAAACAAACGAAACTATTTGTCACCACCCACATGCTGCATCCAACTCTATTAAAATACTCCCTTCCTTGGCTATATTCTATTAGGTGGTATTACTTTTCCGTCAGCTATTCATCTTGCAAAAAGAAATCATAATCCTGAAGACACTTACTCTCCATTAGAGAAAAGAGGTTCAGCGTTTATTATTTAAGTGAGTCCACGGGACTGAAATTGATGGTGTGCCCAGATAGCTTGGGGACGGGGGAAGGAAGCTCAAAGCACAGGATGAAGGGATGTTTCTGCAAAGGAGTGGTCCTACAGAGCACAGACTGGGTAGCAATTGGGCATTTCTCGGCTTTCAGGGAGCAGCTCAGCCGAGTGAGGCCAGTGTGAGGCTGGTTGGTTATGGAAGCTTCACAAGCACACACCGCGGAGACTTGCGGTCCCCTCTGACGTCAGCTCTGCCCAGAGACAGGTGGGGTGCAGGAGGGGCTGGCCGATGTGTGGATGAGGAGACAGGACTCGTAGAGGCGGGCTGGTTCTGGACCACGGGACCCGGGCTCCCACCCGGCTGGGCCGGGCCGATTCCTTTCCCGGGTTGGGGAGCTCCTGGGCCGCGTGGGTCCTGCATCAGGGAGGGCAGGGGCAGCAGTCCCAGGCCCTTGTGGGGCTCCCATCTGGAGGGAGAATCCTACAAGGCAGTAACAGATTCCAGAGGATGACAAGTACCTAAAGGGACAGAAAGCAGGTTGGTAGGTTGGCAGGTGGTTGGAGCGGACAGGCCCCTCAGGGTGGGAAGGAACGTGGGTGGGGGGTGGCTCAAGCACAGAAAGGCCGTCCTGGCCTCATGGGCTGGGCAGGGAGTGGTGTGGGTCATGAAGCTGCTGAACTGGCTGTGAGGGAAAGCAGGGAGTCCGGTTGCATCAGGTTTCGGCTGAGCCATTGGGTGAGTGGCGCGGATGCCATTTCCTGGGATGGGGAGAATGCAGAGAGGGGAGGAGGGGTCAGGAGTCCCATTTGGGCCCAATTACATTCAAGATGCCTGCCGGGCAGCCAAGCTGGGTGGAGGCAGATGGACAGGGGCGTCAGAGGTGGGGCTGCAGAGACATGCGCCTGTGGGACAGGCCCTGGAGACGGTGCTGTGGGTCCCTGAGCCCTCTGGGCAGCCGCCCTTGTCCTGGTCCTGCAGCACGAGGTCCGACATGGTACTCGGGCCAGGCTGCCTCAGCCGGGAGGGGCTCGAGTCTGGCCATCCAGCCCCTGCTCTGCTGTCCCACAGGGAGAGGGAGAAGCTCGCGGGCCTGGAGAGGTGGCTCTGACGTGTGTCCCAGCCGGCCTCAGCTCCCGCATCCACAGGGCTCCAGGCTGGCTTGGGGCGGAGGGGGTCCCTGAGTGTCCTGAAGGTCCCCTTGGACCCTCACTCAGAAAGTATCATCTGCAACCGTGTGCCGTCTGGTGAGGAGCCCTGGGGCCCAGAAGCCGGCGCCTGATGTGTCCCGGCTCCTAACTGTGCTCAGGCCAAGCCCATGAGCGGGGCTGGGCAGCAGCAGGGCGCCGAGGCGCAGGTGCTCTGTAAGGGATCCTGGCAGAAGCAGAATGGAGCAGAGGGTGCAGGACTCTGGCACATCAGCCGCGGGGAACCTTGGTGGCCCTTCTTCCACTGGATTTGCCCATGGGGAGTGAACTAGGGGTGGAGAGTGTAGGCACAGCTCGGGGAGGTGGGTGGATTTGGGGGCAGGGAGATGAGGGTAGGGACAAACAAGGCAGACTCCTCACGTGGGGCTCGGGGAGAGGAGCAAACATCTGGGGAGAGGTGGAAAGGTGAGAAACGGTGGATGTTCGGGAGGCAGAGCCAGGCCACTGGGGAGGAGCTGCAAGTGAGCGGGCCAGGCAGTATGCATGGATTTGAAATGAAACCTGCCAGAACAACTGCGCCCTTCTCTGCGGCCACCATCGGCTGCTTCTGCACATGCGTGGAGAGTGCAGTTGAATCCACTTGGCAAAACCCCAGCTGCAGTTTGGGGTTTGGAGGAAAAGGGGCAGGGGTCAGGAGGAGCTCTCCTGGGGGTGAGGTGACAGGGGAACACTGAGAGGTGTGTGTGTGGGTGCTAGAGAGGCAGGGTGTCCGGCTGAGCCCCAGACTGCAAGGGAGGAGGGTGCCGGAGGGCGGGAGGGGCACGCTGGGGCTGCTTTTTGGGGGGAAGGTGAGGAAGGTCAGGTGTGGCAGGGGCCGTGGGTCTGAGATGAGCTGGAAGGGAGGCCGAGATGCTGGGTGAGGACTTGTCCCTCGGGGGACAGAGAGCGGCATTGCAAGCCGACTTCATTCTTTGTTCGCCAAGGACGTCATCTGGCTGGGCCGGGGGAAGCCCACCCTCTGGGCCAGGGGCCCCCGGGCACGCGGCCCCTCCCCGGACCAGGAGGCCCAACTCTGCAAACAGAGCTGGCAACCCCAGCCTTACTGAAAACGCTCAGTAATTTCTGGTAATGACCAACCAGAACCGAAGAACAAGTTCTTCTGAAAGGTCATTTCTCCAGAAGAGAATTATCCCTTTTCCTGGAGTCTGTCATCTTTTGCTTTAATTAATATCAAACGTGCACACGCTTGGCAGTGGCCTCAAGGGTTTGAGTGGACTTCCTGTGACATTTGTAATAAAAAATTGTAAATCTTCCTGGACGAACGGAGGTGTTGATCAGAGCCTCCTCGGCGGCAGACAGGTGCCGGCCCCAGCCAGGACGGCCCGGCGCACCTGCCGGCGGCGGGGAAGCGACGCGTGTGACAAAGCAGGATTGCCTGTGGTCACCGCAGAGCTGCCCTCCCCGTGCTTCAGCTCTAACAGCCCTGGTTTCACGAGGCTGCTGTACGGATGACGCCGGTTGCATTACGGGGACGGCTTAGCCCAGAGCCGGGGGCCCGCGGACGGCAGCCAGAGCCGTTTGTCATTTTGTGCCGGGCACCAGGGATGAGCTGGACAGGAGACCCTGCCTCCCAGCCGAGTCTAGTGGTTCTGCTCTTCACCCTGGGCAGCTGTGGGTCTCCTCTTCTCCCTCACCTCTCCCCGCCCCGCCAGGGGTCCCCAAGACACGTGCCCCACTGTGTCGTGGTTGTTTCTGGGTCTGCTGCCCCGACCAGACTGAAGCTGGGACCTTGTCCGATTTCTCCTGGTCCACCTGCGTCCTGGGGCCTTTCCTGGGGGAAAGAGGAGCCAGCATGGACTAGGTCTCTGAGGAGGAGGAAGGAGCCTCTGTGGTTCAGGGGTCCAGGTGGGGAACAGGCCCCCAATAGAGACTGAGACTTTAGCTTCTCTCCATGCGGCTGCAGAGGATTGCCCAGTCCAGTTGTGGTATTGTTCCCATTTTTCCAACAAGAAAATTGAAGCCGAGTTACAGGATTTTGCCCCAAATCACAAAGCTGACTTATTCCTCAAGGAATCAAGAGATAAACACCTGCCAGGTTGCCAGGACACCCCCTCAGCCCACGAGAGCCATTGAAAGCCATGTCGTTGGCCCTCAACAAGGAAAATCTCACCCAGCTCGGGCCCATCTGGTCTCCCACGCCCATGCTGGACTGCCCACTGCCTTCCTCCTTCCGGGGTGGGGGCACATCTACCCTGCTCAGCCTCATCTAGGCTTTTGGTCTGAATATGCAAGAAGAAAAACCAGCAGGCGAGCTGCATATTAAATTTGAATAGCTATTGCCAAATTGGTCTCCAAAGTGACTTTACCCATTTGCAACCCCACCAGCAGTGGATGAGCGAACTATTTCCCTACATGCTCTCCAAAACTCGATGTTGACACATTTAAATTTTTGCCAATTGATGGGGAAAAAATATGTCGAATTAATTTACATTTCCCTTTTTTTAACTAATAAGTTGAGCATCTGTTAATACGTGTCTTAACCCTTCATAATTTCTGTTCTGCATCTTGTCTATTCAGATCCTTTTCTTATTTTCTTATTAAAGGAATTCTTTATATATACATATATTTTTTATTAGGAATTCTTTACATATTTTGGATACTAATCCTTGGTGTGTTATATATGGTGTGAACATTTTCGCCTTATCTGCTACTTCTCTTTTAATCTTACATTATCTTTCTTCATACAGATGTTTAAAATCTATAGTAAAATTTATGAACTTTGCTTTTCTTTAAATCTTGCTTAAGATTCCTCAAGGTCATAAATATATCCTCTTAAGCTTTCTTCTATTACTCCTGTAGGGTTCTTAAAAAAACACTTATGTCTTTATTCCATTAATTTTTGTTAATGGCATGAAGACAGAATTTTATTTTATTTTTTTCCAGGTAGTAAATGGTTCCAATATTTATTGAACAATCCACCTTTCCCCCAGTGATTTGAAATGCCACCTTTGTTCACATACTAAATTCCAGTATATACATGGTCTATTTTTTTATCTTCTATTTTTGTTCCAAGGATCTATTTATCTATTCATGTGCTAATATCACATTATATTTATTAAAATTACTTTATAATATGCTTTGACATCTTGTCGGGCAAAATTCCCCTCTTTGTTTTTTCTTTTTTCAAGCTGTCTTGGCTATTCTTGAACAGTTACTTTTCCATCTGAATATTAGAATCAGCTTGTCAAATCTTATTAAAATCTTGATCAGGTTTTGATTAGAATTGTGTTGAATTTATAGATTTATTGGGGGGGGATGAAAATGGAGAAAAAAATATTAATGCTTCGTGTTATGATAGGGTCCAGAAAAAGGGTGCAGTCATGAGCAGGCTCTCTGTGGAGGGTGGGCGGCCTGAGCTTCCATGGGCCACTGAGGCTAGCTCTGGCCCTGGGATCCAGGAAGGAGGCTAGTGTGTGGCCCGAGTCATGCAGAGCCGCCGGAACTTCTGCCTGTGGGGCCTCCTCGGGATATGAAATCCTGCCCTGGAATGATCGATTCCAACACCACTCATTTACCCTCAACACATGCTGAGTGCCTGTCAGAGGGTGTCCAGGTGCCAGGTGCAAAGATGACCCAGGCAGGGGCCAGGCCACAGATCCTGCTTTGTGGACCACGGTGTGGGACCCCTGAGGAAAGAGCCATTGACTGCTTCCTGGAGGGGACAGCCCAAAGATGGGCTTCATAGGATGGCTAAGTTTCCTAGACAGCACTGAGAATGGGGCTGTGCAGCGAGGGGATGCTTTGTGCATGACGTAGCCGTGTGGATGGGATGTGGGAGGAATGGGGTGGCCTACATCAGGGGAGGGGCAGCTGGGTCATGCCAAGGTCAGTCCAGGAGTCACGTGTGCCATGTAGGGGGTGCCCGGGGAAGTGAGGTGGGATGCCAGGAATAGATACAGGAGGCCTGGGGTGTGTCCCTGTGGCTGGGGACAGAGAGGAGACCAAGCAGCTCTGCGTGGGGAGTTGCTGAGTCTATGTGCTTCCGGGGCCAATGGAATTTATTTCCATGTAGACAGCAACGTTTAGGGAAGGGTAAGGAATAGCATGTGCTGACCTGACCTTGCATGTATGTCTTGAAAAAGAGTTACTACAGCATTTGTTTAGGACTCAGACCAACGGAGGATTTTTTTCTAGGGAGGGCTCTTTATCACTGACATTGTATAGAATTGCAGACACATGGTGATACTAAACATTAGATTGACTTCTAATCTGTTTTATTATGTTTTGAATTCCCTACAAACAACACACCTGGGTGGACCCCTCCTACTGATCCCACCTTGGGTACGCTGGCCCCTGGTCCCGTGTGGCCCCCCAGCACCTGCCTGCTTTTCTAACTCCCTTCCACGGCAAACCCCTGTGCCCTCATAAACCACATTCTTTACAAAATGTCTGCTTAGTTAAATAGTGAGACCAACAAAAGAGTATTTGTGAAAATACATACGGTAAAAAAGAGTAACAATACAGGAGACCTCATTACCCACCACCTAGCTTAAGAAACAGGATGATGCATCCTTTGAGGCCATCTGTGGGCCCTCCCCATCCCATCGCTGCCTGAAATCACATGCCTTGTTTTATCAGAACAGTGCTACTCACCCAGGACCAGTCTCCTGGTGCTAATGGGCCAGAACTTTCTAAGGTATACACCATCGGGTGGCACTGTGGGGTCATGGAGTATTCATTTCTTCAATGTTATTATGTAATGTAAAAAAAAAAAAAAATGCCTTTGGTAATGTAGACTCCTGCCAGTATGAAGTTCCCATTTTCAGATCAAAAGGGCACACCAAGTTTCAGATAGGATTAGCCTGGTGAAATCCCTAAATTCTGGGGAAAACTTTTTTAAAGCCTTCAAAATTCCAGAAAGACAAAGTCAACTCACTAAGGGAATCTAGACTATAATTAGACTTCTCATTTGATGCCCTGGAAGTCAGAAGACAGGAGAATAATGCAATCATCATAACAACCCTGTAATACAGGTCAGTACTATTATTAGCCCTGCTTTACAGATCAGGAAACAGAAAAATTGAGTAAGGTCACAAATCTAGTAAGGAACTTATGATTTAGACTTACATGGTCTGACTCCAAAATGCACACTTCTAACTACTATACTCTCCTAAGTAAAAATGGGATATAAGAAAAGTACTTAAGTGTGTAAAGCCCTTTTACCCAAAACTGAACAGTAAACAGAAATGTTAAAGCTGCTACCATTCAAATTAGGACCAAGAGAAGGTGCCTGTTATCACCACAGTTATTCAACACTGGTCTAACCAAGGCAACTGGAAAGGAAAATGAACAAAGGCAATCTAAATCTGTGAAGAGAAGTGATAATGTTGTCTTTATTTGCAGGTTATATAATAATGTCTCTAAAAATTTCAAGCAATTCCACAAAAACTAAGGTGGCTGGTTACTAGATAAATAAACAACAAAAAAATAACCTTTCTTTATATTAGCAATAGACAGAAATGGAAACAGAAAAACCACATCCACAATGGGAACAGAACTATTTTTCCAAAATATCTGATATTTTATATATATCTGATATAATATTTTCCAAAAATATCTGAAATATTCCATGTATGATAGCATAAGAAAGAATAAACTATGTAGGAATAAACTTTTTTTTTTTAAAAAAGCACACAATTTATACTCTGAAAGCTACAAAACATTGTTGAAAAGAATGGAAGACCTAAACAAATGGAAAAACATCCCGTATTTGTAGACTATAGGATTTATTATTGTTAAGATGGCAGTTCTCCCCCAAATTATGTACAGATTCAGTGTAATCCATATGAGAACCCCAGCTGACTTCTTTGTAGAAATTGCCAAGATGATTCTAAAATTCATATGGAATTACAAGGAACCGGAATGGTGAGAATAAGTTTGAAGAAGAGAAACAAAGATGGAGGACTCACATTCCTGCTTTCTAAACTTACTACAGAGCAATAGTAATGAAGATGGTGTGGTATGGGCATGAGGATAGACATGTAGATAAGTGGAATAGACTTGAGAGTCTAGAAATAAACCCATGTGTCTACGGTGAACTGATTTTTCACAAAGGTGCCAAGATCATTCAATGAGGGAATAGATGGTCTTTTTAACAAATGGTGCTAGGACAACTGGATGGTCACATGCAAAAGAATGAAGTTGGACCCTTATCTCACACCATATACAAAAATTAAGCTCAAAATGGCTCCATGAACTAAACCAAACCAAACCAAAGCCATAAAACTCTTAGAAGAAAACACAAGGGTAAACCTTCATGACCTCAGTTTTGGCGATGGATTCTTAGGTATGACACCAAAAGCATGAGCAACAAAAGAAAGACTAAATCATTTGGTCTTCATCAAAATTAAAAATTTTTGTGCTTCAAAGGTCATTATCAATCAAGTGAAAAGGCAACCCACCTCGGAATGGGAGAAAATATTTGCAAATTATCTGATAAGGGAATTGTATCTACAATATATAAGGAACTCCTAGAACTCAACAATAAAAAGACAGATAATCCAATTTAGGAACAGGCAAAAGACTTGAGTAGACTTGTGTATCTTTCTCTGAAGAAGATACACAGATGGCCAATAAGCAGCTGAAAAGAGGCTCAACATCATTAGTCACTAGGGGCATGCAAATCAAAACCGTGATGAGATCCCACTTTATACCCACTAAAATGGCTAGATTAAAATGTGAGCCAATAACAAGAGATGACAAAGATATAGAAAAATCAGGACCATCATATACAGCTCTCGGGAATATAAAATGTTGCAGCTGCACTTAAAAATTCTGGCAGGGGCGCCTGGCTGGTCCAATCAGTGGCGCGTGCGACTCTTGATCTCGGCGTTGTGAGTTCAAGCCCCATGTTGGGTGTGGAGATGACTTAAAAATAAAATCTTTTTTTTTTTTTTAAGAGTTTATTTATTTACTTGGGAGAAAGAGGGAGAGTGAGAGAGCACTAGAGAGAGCATAAGCAGGGGGAGGGGCAGAAGGAGAGGGACAAGCAGACTCCCCACTGAGGAGGGACCCCGGGATCATGACCTGAGCCGAAGGCAGACGCTTAACCGACTGAGCCACCCAGGTGCCCCTAAAAATAAAATCTTAAAAAAAATAGTCTGGCAGTTACTCAAATGATTAAACATAAAGTTACCGCATGACCCAGCAAATCCACACGTGTATGTGTGCCAAGAAGAATGAAAGCATTTGTCTACACAAAAACCTTCATGCAGATGTTTATTCACATGGACTGTTATTGCATCATTATTTATAAGAGCCCAAAGGTGGAAACAACCCAAGTGTCCATTAACTAATGACGGGATAAACCAAATGTGGTCTAGCCATACAGTGGAGTGTTATTCCACAGAGAGGAAGGAAGGACTGACACCTGCTACCACACGGATGCACCTTGAATACTTGCTGCTCAGGGAAAGCATCTGGCCCCAGAAGACCACAGGTCACGTGATTCCCTTTGTATGAAATGCCCAGAACAGGAGAATCGATGGAGACAGAAGGTAGCTTAGTGGTTGGTGGGGGCTGATGAGGATGAGGGGATTAAGGGTAAACGGCAAGGGGGTGAACAGTATGGGGTTTCTCTCTGAGGTGATGAAGATGTTCTAAAATGGATTGTGATGATGGTTGCACACATTTGTGAGTACACTAAAAACCACTGAATTATATGCTTTAGATGGGTCAGTTGTATGGTATGTGAATTATATCTCAATAAAGCTGTGTATGTGTGTGTGTGTTTTGTTGTTGTTGTTGTGTTTGTTTGTTTTTAAGGAATGAGTTGTGGCAATTATACTGACCTGGAGAGATTTTTATGATAAACACTTAAGTGAAGAAAGAAAGTTGCAAACTGTTACGGGTTGAATTGTATCTCGCCTCCCACCCCGATGTATACATTTAAGTCTTAACCCCCAGTACCTCAGAATGAAACTTTACTTGGATATAAGGTTGTTGTAGATGTAATTAGTGAGGATATCATACTGGAGTAGTGTGGCTCCTAATCCAGTATGACCGGAGCCCTTATAAAAGGGGGAGTGTGGACACAGACACGCACAGGGGGATGCACCAGGCGAGAATCAGAGTTAGGTTGTCACGAGTCAAGGAGTCACCGGGAGTTGGGGAGGGGCCTGGAGCACAACCTTCTCCAGCATCTCAGAGGGAGCACGGCCCTGCAGGTACGCTGATCCCCGACTTACAGTGAGGTCGGATAATCTCGAGACAACACATTTCTGTTTAAGCCATTCAGTTTGTGGTACTCGGTTACGGCAGCC
Source organism: Phoca vitulina (assembly GCF_004348235.1). Taxonomy (NCBI): domain Eukaryota; kingdom Metazoa; phylum Chordata; class Mammalia; order Carnivora; family Phocidae; genus Phoca; species Phoca vitulina. Next base: position 66,231,544 of record NW_022589710.1, on the reverse strand, counting down.
ATCGCAGACCCATACAGAGTAACCGTGGAAATAGAAATTAATTTATATTAACTCACTTTGTTAACATTGGTTATCTTATGGGATAGGACTGGGGAGAGAGACGATGTTAGGTTGTTAAATATGCATTTAGTGTTTGAATTGTTGTAATGAGCACGCCCCTCTTTTCTTTCTTTCTTTTTTTTTTTTTTTGCATTTATAAAACAAGGATTTTTAAAAAGAGAGCTTTGCCTGCAAGGTTTGAGGACTCTTCATTTTTTCTTTTACCTTTCAGGGTTAGACATTTTATTTATTTTTATTTTTTAAAATTTTATTTATTTGAGAGAGAGAGAGCATGAGCAGGGGGAGCAGCAGAGGGAGAGGAAGAAGCAGTCTCCCCCCAACTCCCGCCCGAGCAGGGAGCCCGATGGGGGACTCGATCCCAGGACCCCGGGATCATGACCTGAGCCAAAGGCAGACGCTTAACCGACTGAGCCACCCAGGCGCCCCAGGGTTAGATATTTTAACTGTCTTCTGTGAAGTTCCTCCTTCCCAGCATCCAAATTGGTAGGCCATATTCTCTGAAGCAGTCAGGAAAGTTCTATGGAACCCGAGGTATGGTGAAAGCAAGGCAGGAACGTGGCTCTTGGTGCCTGGGACTGAAGACCGTCGCCGTGGGGGTGAGGATGAGGAAGACAGTGAAGACGTTGGCAGTGGTGATGGAGGAAAGGGTTGAACTTCCCGGTTGGCACTCTCCCTTCTCCATCCAACCTCATGCAGTGCTCCAAGGCAATAGCTTCAATGTACAGATTTGGAAACCGAGGGCCCACGAGGTCAGGTGACTTGCGTAGGGGTCGCCGTCAGTAAGCCGGGGAGTCCGGATCAGAACCTGAACTGGCCTGGCTTTGACCCCCTTCCCCTCCAGCTCAGCTGCTTCCCACAGCCCAGCGGCTGGGAGGGGTGCCGTCCCTCTCCATCCACGGCCCCCAACCCGCCGCACGGAGCAGGCCTCGTCCCCAGCCCCGCGGGAACCTCCTCTACTTCAAAATGGTCAAGGAAACAAATCGGGAACACCCCAGGCTTTCTATCTGTAGTTTCCCACCAGCCCCAGTTGGGTTGCTGGGGTGCGGGAGGCCTGCATTATTCAAGCCCATGGAATATTCAGGCTTTTGGGCAGAGGAGCTGAATCTGTCAGGGCTGGCGGAGCTGTTCCCTCGCAGAGGGCCCCAGGGGCTGGGGAAGCTGCAGGGCTCTGGGACAGATACGTCATCCTGGCCTGACCCAGGCAGGGGCGCACGCCGCCTCTGCCACCTGATGGATGTCCTCATTTGGGGAGAATGCATTATTGAGCACAGGGCTCTTTCCAACCAGACTCCTGGACCAAATGGCTCAGCTGTGTCCCCCTGGTGGGAGCCTCAAAGAACCCACTCCCAGGGGGAGCTGGTCCACTGCGCCAGGCCTGTGCGGCCCAGGGTGGCAGGCACCCTTCCCTCCGTTCCGGCGCGGAGTCACCTCTAGCAAGAAGACCGAGGACTCGGGACACCCTGCTTTTAGCACTGTGTCAGCCGTGTGGCTGTGGGCATGTCAGGACCGTCAGGTTGCAGATCCTGGTTCTCTGTGAGAGTTGAGCTCGGTGTGAATGGGGTCCCCAAGAAAGAGGTGGGATACCAAAGCCCATGCTTCCAGAATCACGGAACGTGTTGTTCCTGAGCCTTTGCCCTCTTGAGCCCTTGGGTATGGCTCTGGAGAGCCCAAATGTCATGGTGTACAGTTTTGGAACTCTAGAGCCACGGGCAGTTCTGGAACCTCGGGGCAATTTCCTGAACCTCAGAGTTGGTGGCTCTAGAACCCTGGGGGTGATTTTCCGCCCAGGCCAGAAAACTGAGCTCCCAGTCACACTGTGCAGAGCTCTCCTGCTTCCTCCTGAGCCTTCTGGGGCAGAGTCTGTCTAAGGAAGCCTGGCTTATGGGGCACCTGGCCGGAGGGAATGCCCGTGGTTTGCCGTTAAAGGTACGATTAAGGAAGAAATACCGGAAAGTTCTTCAACAGTGACACAGTTACTTGCAGTCAATCAGGGCTGCCAGTGTTCCTGCCTTCCTGTGCTGACTTATGGGAGGGGCGGGAGACCCCGAGCTCCACGGTTCACTCACTCACCCACTCCCTCAGCAGTTCAGGGGAGCACCCCTCCCCCCGGGAGGCACCTGTTGCTCAAGATCCCCTCTTCCTCCCCCTGCCCTCTGGGCAATGGCAGGTTTGGGGGTTTGGAAGGCTCCTACTTAGTGGGAGTCCCCCCATGTTGCAATCTCCTTGTCCTCTTCCTGGTTTGCAGAGGGGAACTCTGAGCCTCTGAACACCCTCCTTGGTCTAGTCCAGAGCTTCTCAAGCTCAGCACTATGGACATTTTGGACTAGGTAACCCTCTGTTGGGCATTGCAGAGTGTTCCACCACAACCCTGGCCTCAGTCCCTTAGATGCCAGGGGCTCTCCTCCAGGGTGACGGCCAAAAATGTCTCCAGACATTGCCAAATGTCCCCTGGGAGGCAAAAATCTCCTCCGGCTGGGAGCCGCTGGTCTAGGGGATGGTTCCTGAGCTCCATGTTGATTCCTGAGGTGGACCTCATGGTTGCCCCACCAACTGTGTCTACTGCCTCACCAGCCCCTGTTCCCAACTTGAAGATGCCCCATGAGGGTCCCAGGAGAATAACCTGGGTATCCCCATTTTGCAGAGAAGGAAACAGAGGACCAGAGACTTTTTTTGTTTAAGATTTTATTTATTTATTTGAGAGAGAGAGAATGAGAGAGAGAGCACATGAGATGGGGGGGGGGTCAGAGGGAGAAGCAGACTCCCCACTGAGCAGGGAGCCTGATGTGGAACTTGATCCTGGGACTCCAGGATCATGACCTGAGCTGAAGGCAGTTGCTTAACCAACTGAGCCACCCAGGCTCCCCGACCGGAGACTTTAAAAAGAGGTTTAAATTGTACAAGGTCATGCAGCAAGTCAGTGGTAGAATTAGGATTCAAACTCAAATCTGTGTCTTGCAACTCAACGACACCATCCCCTTCATTTCTTTTTTTAAATTTATTTTTATTTATTTATTTATTTATGTTTTTGAGAATTAGAGAGAAAGTGAGAGAGAGAGCACGAGCATGGTGAAGGGCAGAGGGAGAAGCAGACTCCCAGCCGAGCAGGGAGCCCGATGTGGGACTCGATCCCGGGACTCCAGAATCAAGACCCAAGCCGAAGGCAGACGCTTAACCAACTGAGCCACCCAGGCGCCCAACCCCCTCATTTCTGCTGCGATCCTGAGCTTGCTTGGGCATTCAATAAATCTGTACTGAGTATATACAGTGGACCGAGACCTATTCTAGATGCTGCAGCAATAGCAACCAACAAACCAGACAGGGACCCTTGCCCTCATATTGCTGATATTCTAGTGGGGGGAGTGGGGGGAAAACGCCCAGCTTGGTGTCAGGATTGAAGGCAACGAGAGGACCCCGTGACTGCTCAAATGCCCCCTCTTCAGCTCGGCTGTGACTCGCAGCTGTAAAACCACCACCAACAATATAACCCGAGGACCCCTGTTCACCCTGCTGCGCCCAGAAACGGGGGCCCGGGGACATGTTAGCTCTAGGCCTCTCCTTCAGCCCCCGATGCTTGGTTTCGTAAAGAACAGGGTGGAGGAGCCAGGTCAGGGCGGCCGCTCCCAGCAGACCCCCTCGGGGTGCTTTTCCATTCTCCCACATCCGTTCCACTGTGAGCAAGCGGGCGCCCAGCCTGGCTGTGCAGACCCAGACCCCCATGAATTATGTACATCGCTCCCATTTCTGGATGGAGAGCTGGAGAAATTATAACTCCCATTAGCGCACACTGCACAGGCAGCCCAGCTGTTTCCCCAACTCTGGCCTTTCCGGGCTGGAAGGACGGGCTTGGCTGCGGGAGGGCCGGAAACGCACAGCCACTCTGGGGCCTGATTCTTTGGCAGAGAGGAGCCTTCCATCCACAGCAGGTATGGCGCTGGTGCCCCGCGAGCTGGTCGGATGCTTGAAAAGCTAGATGGGAGAGGAAGCAGGCATGCAGAGGCCAGATGCCAAGGTGCTGGTGTTGCTTGCCCACCGTGTGTACGAGGGGCTGGGAGTGGGCATCTCCAGCTCCCCTGAGGACAGTGCCACACTCTTAGCTGCCTGCGTAGCTGGACCCAGGCTTGCCGGGCTGGGTGGGGGAGGGGGTGGAGCCAAAGACCAGCGCAGGTGGGTGCCGGTAGTGGGCATGAGCTCTGTCCCACAGGAGCTGGCCCTGTCCTGGAACGCTATAAAAGCTCAGGGATGCCCACATGGGCTGTCGGCACACCTCCTCTGGGAAGGCCGCTGTGTAGGAATCCCCACTGTGAGTGGGGGCCGAACCTGATCTTCCCAGTGGCTCAGATGCCCTGCCAGTGCTCTGGGACCGAGTTCCCAGGTGGTGCGGACACTCTGGGTGAGAATTCGGGGCGTCCCCGGACCAGGCCTCTGGAGGTGATCAGAGACTCACAGCAGGGCAGACAGCCAGCCAGGTTCGGCTTTCCAGGATGTCACGGCTAGTGAACGCCGGCGTCCGCAGAAAGACCGGGGAGGTTAGATATTGCAAGGCACAGCGATATCGATCAGCATCAATATTTATAAAAGTGGCAACTGTTTCCGTACGGAGGGGGCCTGTCTGCTGGCCCTTACAGATACCCATTCCCGGGCTCGGGGTATCAGCGCCGAGAGCCAGCGCCTAAACTCCCCACTTCACAGGCTGGAGAGGGGCCCAGCCCGGAGCAGAACCCAGCCCCCACACACTCAGTCCTCTGCTCGCAGTCTCCTTTGCGTCTGAGTGACCCCAGGGCCACTCTCCTTTCACCTGACCTATATTCTGTGGGCGGCAGCAAGCGGTGCCGGCCACCATGTACCGAGTGTATTCTGGCACCTGGATTGTGCTGGACACTTAATGGAAACTCTCAAAATACATGAAGCCCTCACTGGCAAGCTTCCTCAGCCTCTTTATAAAGATGGGGAAACTGAGGCCCACAGAGAGTATGTACCCAAGACTAGAAAATGGCAGAGCTGGAAGTGGAACTTAATTTCTGATCCCAAAGCTCTGCTCTCATTGCCGGTCAGCCCCCGAGTTGGGTCTGGATGGGGAAGGCTGGAGAGCATTCATTCGCTCCCACATGCACACACTCGTTCCTCCCACGCCGATCTCACAGTTCTTACAACGTCCTTCCTATGCTTCGTAATCTTTTTCTTGTATAGCCACCCGTCTCCCGTGAAATGTGAGGGTCCATAAAACACGCCAGGGTCTGCGTGTTTTATGGACGCCCCACCCCATGCCCAGCACTGGGCTAGTCCTCGAGAAACGTTGGCTGAATGTTGAATGGATTATAGGAAATTAACAAGTCAAGATTTATTCGTCGTTGAATGAATGGGTGAGTGATCGAGGCTGGATGAATCCACGAATGAGTGAACGGAGGAGACACGTCTTGTCTCTGAGGCGGTCTTCCCTGTGAAGGGAGGACAGTAGCATTCGGAACAGCCATCCGCCTACCACGGGGAGGGTCAGGGAACACATGTGTGGAAGTCATTAGGGCTGGTCACAGATTTTCTAGATCCTTCTTTGGGTTGATTAGGAATGTAGTTCCCTATCTCCTTGAAGTTAGGCTTGGCCAAGTGAGTAGCTTTGGCGAATGAAATGTGAGTGGTAAGTGTGTAAGTGAGTGTAAATGTGTAAGTGAGTGTAAGTGTCCTTTCTGGGTGAAAACTGTAAGAAGCACCAGTGAGACGTTCACTACCCCCCCACCCCCAATGGCAACCAGGCAAACATGCAGGTGGGTGGGCCCTCCGGCTAATCCCCGTCCCTGAAGACCTTGCCGAGCGAGCTCCTGGGAAGCCTGTGTCCATACGCAGTGACTAAGTCAATTTTGTTGAGTGAAGCCACGAGAGTTTGGGTGGCTCGTGCATCACCACGTAGCCCCCCCGACTTAGTGGAGTGGGTGCACCCAGCCCGCGGGGCCAAGGGCAGTCGGTGTTCCCCAAAAGGCCGCCGGGCCGACCGTCCTGCCCATCACAGTGAAGTGGGCTTCTCCTTCCTGGATGCCAGGGACCCTGTCTAGGGACAATGGAGACATTTTTCTCCAGCTCTTTCCCAGTTGGCTCTGCAGCAGGAAAGCAGAGAAAACCAGACATGAAGTCACCGCTTGTTTTCGGCGAGAGAGCAAGAAAAAAGCTGCCGCAGTATTGTGTTTGCCTTATTAAGGCTCATTTTCTCATTACAATTTTCCCTCCTAATTGCTAATTTTTCCAGCTTCTCCAAGAGCCATTCTACTTCCGCCTTGTTCCTCCCCCCACCCCCCCCACTTCCAAGAGCTGGTGCTTCGAGAAACTGCCACAGATGGGCAAAGGAGAAACACACATGCTTGTTTTTTTTTTTTTTTTTTAAGATTTTATTTATTTATTTGACAGAGAGATAGAGAGAGAGAACAAGTATGCAGAGAGGCAGGCAGAGGGAGAGGGAGAAGCAGGCTCCCCGCTGAGCAGGGAGCCCGATGCGGGGCTCGATCCCAGGACCCCAGGATCATGACCTGAGCCGAAGGCAGCCGCTTAACCGACTGAGCCACCCAGGCGCCCCCACATGCTTGTTTTTAATTTACTTGAAATCCACTTCTCCTGGTGCTACTGGGACGGGCAGCTTCCAGGCTCTGGTGGCCATGAGGCTGGGGACTCACCCCTGAGGACCGGCCCGGTGGAGGCAAGGGGGCCTGGGCCGGGTTCCCCACTCTGTGCCCCTCCTGAGGACCTGGCTTTTTGGCGGCCAGGTGGCCCTCACCTGGCCAGGACTTCTGAGCATCCAGAGCACCTGTGCTCGACAGAGAGGACAGGGGTTGTGAGTCCTTGGACTGTAGGACTCCCCGAGCACCTACGGCGCACCCAGAGCGGGGCCTGGAGCTGCTTCCCCGTGCCAATAGGGCATCCACCATCCCCGCAGTGGGAGGGAGCCGTGGCCACCCTGTTTTCAGATGGGAGACGGACTCAGAGAACCCAGGAGCCTTGGCTACATCTGCTTATCTAGTGGCAGCCTGTCTAGGTCAGTCTGTCTGTCCATTCCAGGGGCTTCTTCCACTCATCAGCAACGAGCCCATCACAAGTGACAGAAACCTTTCTTGGATCTTCTCTGAGCGAGCTCTCCGTCGGATGGGCCGCTGTGCACTGGCCATGGGACCTAAGTACATTCCCTCCAGCCTCCAGCCTTTTGACTGAGGGGATGAAATCACGTGATGCCTGTAGGTCTGATATTTGGGACCCCGGGCATGATAGTCTCCCGGGTCTCCCAACCCCTGCGAGGCAGGGAGGACCTGGTGTTCCAGGTAGAATCAGACTGTGAACCGTGCAGGAGAGTGGTCTGGAGCGGTCAGGCTGGCTCTGGCACGGGTGGGCTCTGTGAGTTTGGGCCCACCATCTCCCCTCTCCAAGCCTTGGCTTCGTCATCCATGAGAGGAAGGTAATAATCCCTCCCTCCCTGAGTGTAAAGCCATTAGCCCAGCGTCTGGCAGCAAGGAAATATTCCTAAAACAGTAGTGGTTACTGCTGTTTATCACCACCATCATCAGCATCATTGTTGTTATACAGACTTTTTTTTTTTTTTTTTTTTTAGGATTGGAGAAAGTCATAGCTGTCATATACCAAAAGGTCACTTGGTCCAGCTTCCGTCGTTTTAAAATTGGGAAACCAAGTCAAGAGAAGGGAAATGCTGTGCTCCATCCGGGATCTACAGAGAGTTAGCAGGACTCTGTTTTACCCGTCTATCTCCTCTCCCCTCTAAATGGAAAAATCAAAGCACCTGCATTTGAAAACAACTGGTGTGATTTGTCAGATGCCTGAGGGAAAGGGCCCATGGGGACAATTCCTGCTGAACAGTGTGCTGTCATCAGATTGGGGCGGAGTGGGTTCCCGGTGGTCCACATCGGGGAGCTTTGGGCCAGGGTTGATGTCATGGGGTGAGGGAGGGTCCCACCTAGTTGTCTACAGGGACCCCCGGAACAGCTCGGAGGCAACTGTTCAAGGAACACAAACCCACATCACTGCCACCGACCGACCAGACTGTCCTTGTCCTTGCTTGCACTTCTCACAATCCCAGCGAGCATGGGGGTCACTGTGCCTTCAGAGCCTGACTCCTGCTGTGCCGGGGGCTCAGACCCTACACCCCCAGGCTCCAGCCCAGGGCCTGGTACTTCAGAGGGACTTGTCAGGATGAAAGAAATGAATCGAAGGTTGCTGAATGGGATCCTTTGTGTTCCTCACCAGTTTGTAGTTCATGAAGTTCCTTTATAACCACCTATCTCATTTCATCCCTCAAATCCCCTGGCAGGTAAGGATTCCTCGTCCCGTTTCACGGATTAGAAAACAGAGGCTCAGAATTGGAGGCCAGTCTCGTAGCCCCATGGGGCTGTTTCTATTAAAATTCAATACAATTGAAAATGCTCAGTTCCTTCGTTGCATTAGCCGCATTTCCAGTGCGTGATGGGGACCTGTGGCTTGTAGAGGGGCAGCTCTCAGAAGTTCTCTGGGCCTGTGGTTTCCCATCGGGCACTTTGGATCTGGAGGGCCACCTTGCTGGGCAGGTGGGCAGGCATGAGATTCAGGAACAATCTTTCATTCTTCTCCAACATCATTTTCTAAGGAAAGAGCATATGTTCCCCAATCGACAGGATGTCTCGAGTCTCCCCCTTGGATTCTGCTCATCTTCCTCCAGTGTTGATCAAACCTGGAGTGCAGGCCTCCCCAAAGGGTGCCTGTTCATCCTCCTTCTCCACCCAGTTGGACAGAATCTGGCTCTGAGCTCTGTGCTCCCTCCTGGCGCGGCCTGTGTTGTCCAGAATCATCCTATCTGGCTGCTGGAGGATGCGGGCCTGCTGCTGCCCAGGGGAGGAGCCCTGTGCCCACTTCCTCAGGCCAAGCTTAGGCCACAGGGTTCGGGGCTCAACACGTCAGTCCCGCAGGTGGCCGTAGTCCAGGGGACCCATCAGAATTGGGATGGGCCAGGCCCTTCGTGGGACCGCTTTCCTCTCTCAGTGGCCTTTTCCCCTTCTCTACCCTTGGGACTCAGGAGTCCTGATTGATTTCTTTCTGTCCACCCTCAGAGGACAGAGCTCTGCCCTCAGGACAGGGAGCTACTGATAACCAAGGTGATCTTTTGTCACCTGTCACGAGAGCAGAGAGGGAGTGTAACTTTTAGCGGGACCCCTTTCTATATACCTGGGGGAGGGTTGTGGAATTTGAGTAAAAGGTTGCTTGAAAAAATAAACTTAGGGGGGTGCTTGGGTGGCTCGGTCAGTTAAGTGTCCGGCTCTTGATTTTGGCTCAGGTTGTGATCTCAGGGTTGAGGGATCAAGCCCCGTGTCAGGTTCTGTGCTGGGCATGGAGCTTGCTTAGATTCTCCCTTCCTCTCCCTTTGCCCGCCCCCCGCCCCCCGACTCACGTGGGTGTATGCATGCTCTCTCTCTCTCTAAAAAAATAAGATAAAATAAAAAAACAAACTTAGAAGCCACTGGTCTTGTTCATCTCCCTTGTTTTATGGACGGCAGTCGGAGGCCGGGGAAGGGCAGGGTCCTATCCAAAGCCAGCAATGACTGACAAAAGAGCTGGCTTGAGTGCCCGGGCCATCCCTTTAGATCTCAGAAATGTATTTCCCGGGAGCAGGTGACCTCACCTTCCTTCCCAACCTTGGGCCCTCCTGTGCTTATTTTCATCAACCTTGGGACACCTTGGTGGCTCAATCGTTAAGCGCCTGGCTTCGGCTCAGGTCATGATCCCAGGGTCCTGGAATCGAGCCCCACGTTGGGCTCCCAGCTCAGCGGGGAGTCTGCTTCTCCCTCTGCCACTCCCCCTGCTTGTGCTCTCTCTTTGATAAATAAATAAATAAATAAATAAATAATCAATCTTTATTTTCATCAACCTTGTGGGCTGCCCTGGGGCCCTTCTAGACAGAGGGGCCGTGAGAACCCTGCCCAGGAGTTTTGGGGCTTGAGCCCTAGTCTTGGGGCGGGGGTTGGCTTGGGAATGGAGCATCTGGAGGGGTCATAGATTCACTGCAAAGCTGTTATCTGCCCAAACCCAGTCCTGCCCCGAGGCCCCAAGCATGACCTTGGACACCTCTGCTGCTTCTCCTTCCCTTCTTGCCCACCTGCCACCAGGCGCCAAGTCCTTGAGCACCTGTCCTGCCTCTCTCCTCCATCTCTGCTCTTCAGTGCCACCATCCATGGTTTGGTTTATTTGCTATAGCCCTAGCTGGTTTTCTGTCTCTTCCCTGGCTTGCTCCCAACAGCCGGGGGTGCCCTGCTCATATCCAGACCGGACCAAGCCACTCCTCTGGGGGCATGGAGGGGGTATGCAGCTCAGTAGCTTCCCCATCATGGGCAACAGGAATGGCAAATGGATTCTAGCCTATTTGCTACCTCTAGTCAGCCTGGAGCATTAACCCTTAAGAAGAGTTCTGAAGCCATGTCTCACCTCAGCGGGGAGGAATACTGGGGTCAATTAGAAGTGCCTGCCAGGGGCCTGAGAGGGAAGAACATTGTGTGTGTGTGTGTGTGTGTGTGTGTGCGCGCACACATTCTTGCCATCCCTGATTATAGACAAACATTTATCCTTTAGCATGGCACTTAGACCTCTTATGATCTGACCCTGCCCACCCCCCTAGCACTTTCTCCCATAGTTCCTCTCACCCCACCGTGCGCACGACCCCAGGTCTATCTTTCCCACTCCAGGCTGTTGCTCACACAGCACCCTCTGCATGGAAACCCCCTCCCTGTCTCCCCATGTCCAAAGTCGCCCTGGCTTTCCCACCTCAGTACCAGCACTGCCTCCTCCAGGAAGCTCTGATACTCCCCGTCACAATGGGCCTCTTCCTTCACGGGGCGTCTCGGCCCTCCTCTGGCCTCTGTGGGCTCTCCCTACCGTTCTCATCAACAGTGCAGATTCCCTCCTCCATGGGTCAGGGTGAGATGAACAGGGTGTTTGGGTCCCAGCTGGAGCCAGTTCGGGCAGAAAGAGGTCACAGTCCAGTTGACTGCCTGCCTTGTGGGAAGGGTAAGGATGCAGTAGGGATGCAGGAAAGAGTGGGCCCCCGAGGGCGTTGACTCCCATCTCTCATCTCTGCCCCTTTCGTGTGCTGGCCTCATCCTCTGTCTCTTCAGAGCACCTTATCCAAAGGCTCCCGGCTTAACAGCCAACACAAGACGATTCTCCCCACCCTCCGTCTTGAAGAAAAACCCCAGGGAAGGGCTCTGATTGGCCTGCCTGGGCCAGATGCTCACCACTGGACCAGTCAGCTGGGGCCAGGAGTGGGCTGTCCAAGAAGGAAGCCACGGGAAGGGGGACGGACGCCCCAGGGCAGAGACGGAGGGCTGCCCGCCGCAGCCGCAGTCCCAGCCCCCTTGCTTCTGCCTTGTGTGTGTGTGGCTGTGCCCTATGCACCCGGAGCACAGGATGTGCGGAAGGGAGAGTGAGGGGTTGAGTGGGTGGGCTTGGAGCACCAGCCAGAAACAGGCGGGGCTGGGGGCTTCTTTCCATTATACTCTTGCATTTGATCCACCCAATACTCCTTCCATGGGGTAGAGATTCTCTGTTTACTCAAGGGCGTACAGCTGATAACAAGCCATGAACTGCTGAGCGCTTAGGTGTCTCCTTGGGAAGCATTCTCTCTATCCCTCCACTTCAGATGGGGAGGAATGGGGTGCAGAGAAGCTGAATGACTTGCCCCAGGGCACACGGTTAGCAGGTGGCTGAATCCGGATTCAAACCCAGCGCTGTTTGACTCCCTGGCCTGTGGCTCTTAAGACAAAGGAGCCAAGACTTTTTTTTTTTGTTTAACCTCGCAGCTCTGTGGCTTTCAAAGCTTTGAAGGCTGCGGGGCTGTGGGAAGTTAAGATGGGCCCTTTCTCCGAATCTGGGGGTCATCCTGGAGCGCTCTCCTTGTAATTCTTGTTTCTGCTGCCCTGAAGTTTTCTCTGCCTCCGTATGTTAAAAAGAAAGAAAACAATTTAACGACAACAACACAAAAAAAAACTTAGATCATTTAAAAAAAAATACAAAAAAGTCTGACTTATGTGAAATTTAATTTAATTTATTTTTATACCAGCAGCTGTCAGTTCAAAGAACAACAACAAAGTAGCCATCTGTGCTTAATTTCATCAATCCACTGCCGATGGTCACGTGAGCGTGGCTTTTGGACTGAGGCAGAGCACGTGGCCAGATCGCAGCGCCCCCTCCCCCGCCCCCACGGGCCCTCCGTCCAGGTGGGGGTCTGGTGGCTCTGCGGGAGCAGAGGGGGGCGGCACCTGGGCCGGTGGGCCAAATTTGTTGCCAACGAGGAAAACCCAGCAGTCTCTTCTCAAGACACAGCAGCCCCCCACCCCCCAACTTTTCGTTCGCTGAGCCCTGCATTGTCTCACCGACTCCTGCCCGTGGTGAATGGGCAGTTCAGCCCTGCTGAACAGATGGGGAAACTGAGTCTCGGCGGGCTGTCTCCCCCAAGGTCACAGCCGAGAAGCAGATTCAAACCCTGGTTTGTTGCATTCCGAACCCGTGTTCTCAGTAAGCCCAGCAGCCTCCTGAGCCTGGAGCTGCTGCACACTTTGCTTGGGGCTCGGGGATCAGAGATGGACACAGGGTGGGAGCGACTCTCTGGGTCACAGACCAAGCCCCTCCTGCACAACAGGAAGAACGTGACAATAATGGGGTGCAGCTGCCTCCTCCTGGGTGCTTCCCTCCCCTGGGGGCCGGGCAGGGCACCTCGGGGCTTTGCGAGGCAGGTGGGCACTGTCCTTCCCCGTCCACAGACCCCAGCTGAAGGCCTGTCCACGCATGGGGAACCTGCCCAGGTCATGTGAAGAGTGAGTGGTGGACGCAGGGTTTGCTCTTAAACATTGGAACATGGTGCTCATCCAAACCACCAGAAAATCTATGCACAAGAAGCCCAACTGCAGGGCTGAATCTCAGGACCTCACAGCCCAAGAGATTGGGGATCAGCCCGGGAGGAGGGGGACCTGCCTAGGGCCGTGTGGGTTCAGCTGCAGTGCGGTCCTGGGACAGGCAGCCCGGGGCTCCGTTCACGCCGCAAGGCCAGCTTGTCTCCAGCCACGGGGCCACGGGGCCTCAGCAGCCTGTCTTTTCTGGAGTGGGCTGGGGTTGGGGGGCTTTGCCAGGCCCCATTTCTTTGGGATTCAAAGAGCAAACTATGGGATTGAACAGGTCCCTTCCAGGGGCAGTCAGGAAAGGGGTAACCTGGCAAAACCCTTCTCCCCCCAAAAGAAAGACCCCAACCCCCTAGGCAGAATCAGAAGAAGCCCCCGTAGGGATTCCTGGGCCAGTCACAGCTTTATTTACTGCTGAATTAAGAGAAGTAAGAGCGAGCAAGTCAGAATCATTAAAATATGGATCAAGAGAGTCACATTTTTCGATTTGCCATATTAAAGAGAAGGGGGGGGAAACACGCCAATTGGCTTGTCATCTCATTCAGTAACAGATGGTGGCTGAGTCACCGCCCCCGGCAGTCAGGACGCCGCTGTCTGCCGGCTTCCTTGTTGGGGCCCAGCCACTCGGGACTGAGGGGGCCTGTGGGGGCCGAGAGGAAGCCCCACTCCTTCCACCTCTTCATCCAGCCCCATTCCAAGCCCCACCCCACACCTGCCTTCTCACGAATGGACCTGAGTCCCCTCATGTGCTCCCCATGTGCCCCTGCACCCGTGGACGCCCCAGGCAGGTGGGGGAGACAGATATTTGGGCAAGAATGTAGTACCCTGATGCCAGGGTTGTGGGGGAGGACGACCAGGGGAGCCAGCAGAGATCCCTGACCCAGTCTGAGGGGAGTGGGACTAAGGCCCATGTAGCTTGGACAGGGGGTTCTCCACCCTAAGGACCACTGAGGCAGCCACTCCCGGACCCTCCAATGCCCCCGGGGTCAGGGTCTTCTTGCCTGGAATTTGTTCCTTTCTACCAAATTCCTTGTCTCTCCCGCCACCCCCCCAGCATTCCTCCACCCACCCCTTCCTCTAACCCCCACCACATATGCTTGCTGGGCACCTGCCACCCACCAGCCCCAGGGGTGGGCTCAGAGGAGCACATTCCCTTCCCTGCAAGGGACATTCTGACCCAAAGATAGTCATTCATATGTCCTTCTCCCTGGGCTGCTGGTTCCCATCACTGTTGCTCTGGGGGACTCGTGTGCACACCCCACTGCTGTGGACGTCTCCCCAGGTGGGCAGTATGTTTTGGATGCTGTCCCCGCAGAACTCTTGGTGGGCCGAGCAGGGCAGTAGCCATGGTTGCAGGGTCATTTGAAGGGTGGGAGAGAGGTCTGTGATGGGCCGATGACTTTTAATGAGGTCTCTTTCAAGGACAAATTTGGAACATTTGGAATTTTTGTAGGAATTGCATTGAATCTATGGATGGCTTTGGGTAGTATGGACATTTTAACAATATTAAATCTTCTGTTCCATGAACATGGGCTATCTTTCCATTTGTGTCTTCTTCAATTTCTTTCATCAAAGTCTTATAGTTTTCATTAGACTACAACGGAATGGAAAGGATCTTTCACGTCCTTGATTAAATTTATTCCTAAGTATTCTATTATTTTGAATTTGAATGGGATAGTTTGCTTCTTTTTTTTCGATGTTTCATCATTTGTGTATAGAATCCCAACCAATTTCTGTACGTTGATTTTTATATCCTGTAACTTTACTGAATTCTTTGGTTAGTTCCAATAGTTTTGTGGTGGGGACTTTAGGATTTTCTATATATAAGAGCATATCATCTCCAAATAAAGACAATTTTACTTCTTCCTTTCTGGTTTAGATGCCTTTTATTTCTTTGTCTTGCCTGATTGCTCCAGCTGGGACTTCCAGTACCAGGCTGGATAGCAGTGGCAAGAGTCGGCATCCTTGTCTTTCCCGATCTTAGAGGAAACGCTTCCAACCTTTCACTGCTGGATGTGATGTTACTGTGGGTTTTATGGCCTTTATTATGTTGAGGTATGTTCTTTCTGTATCCAGTTTGGTGAGGGCTCTTATCATGAAAGGATGTTGTATTTTGTCAAATGCTTTTTCTGCATCTATTGAGAAGATCAAATGATCTTTACCTTTCATCCTAGTCATGTTACACTGATTGATTTGCAGATGTTGAGCCATCCTTGCCTTCCCGGGATAAGTCCCCCTTGGTCATGGTGTATGATCCTTTTAATGTGTTGTTGAGAATTTGGGCCACTGGAGATTTGCAGCTCGCACTCTCTGGTTCCTCCTCAGGTGGTCACAGACTTAACTGGGATCTGGGCCCCATGAGTGGAGAGGCTTTGCCATGATGGATGATAAATGTCATAACTGATAAATGTCCAGTGTCATAACTCTGGTTTCCATCACATTCACAAGGAAATAACAGGCAATGCCATGTGTGTGAAATAGCCAGGTGCCTCTTACACAGCATCACAAGTACCGTGGACACCAGTCCAGCTTAATAGAGTGACCTTGGGTCTGGGAATCCCAGCTCATTTGACCTCCAAAGTGTGTGTGGAAATGGGCTCTGCTGGGTCCCAGCAGTGGGAACAGGCAAATTCCTTCCTTCTCTGTCCCCTGGACTCCTCTCGAGGCAAATGGAAGGAGCAGTCCCTATGGCCTGGGTTGTGGGGGGACCCAACAACATAGGAAGGGCCTGCCCAGGAGGGGGCCTGGCCCCCAGGAGGAGGACAATAGCAACACTGGGTTTTCGGGTCACAAGTGTACCCTTCTATGAGGATACTTTTGATTTGGTTTATAGCAGCAGCTAACATTACCCTCAACCAAGGACAAGCAAAGGGTATTCCAAATGTCCGGGTCATAAGGCTCCCCCCAGGAGCCCAACCTTGGGATGTCTGCCTCCAGATGTTGCTTCTTTTCCGTGAAAGTGTCACTGTTCTCGGCACAGGCGTCGCTGGAAGGGTGTGTTTGATGCCGCCTGGCATCAGTTGGTAACGGGCAGTCCCCTTTACCTCCCCTACCCCGCCTGAGAGTCCTGTCTGGCCTGTAAGTCCAGGCTGCCTGCCCCGGCTTTAACAGACTCTTCTGGTCTGTGGGATGAATTACGAAATTCTTTGCATTTTTTGGTGCAGCAACATCTGGTCTTGTTGACCCACAGCCCTTGATGAATGGGTGGCAAAGTCTTTTTCCCGTCTCTCCTTGCTGGCTCGTATCTCCCACCTGTTTGAAATCAATATTCTCTGGTGTAAATTGTGGCACGTCCTCCACACCGTGCCGCAGTCCGGTCTCACTCCAGACAGCTCCCCACTAAAGCGTTGGCTGGTGGGTGCCCGCCCTGCTGGCCCAGCGGGCGACACGACTTCTGCGGTCTCCACTGGTAGCTCGCTGGGCCCAGCGTTGGTGGGCATTCTCTCTTCACCCAGTGTCCCCCAACACTGACGATCCAGCAGGTCCAAACCTCACCCCCTCTCCCAGGTCTGCTCCTCTTGGCTTTCTGATTTCTGTGAGGGTCCCCACCGCCCACCCAGTCACCCAACCAAGAAACCTGCATGCCTACAATGTCATTGACAAATTTTATGAGGTTATGTCCTAAACAATCTAGGCCCCTCCCTCTTTTCTCCTGTTTGTAAATCCTATTGAGGGACTCTGTGATTTCCCGGTCTCCAATCTCATTCCTTCCTAAGCCATCCTCCTGACAGCCACACGAATAACCTCTCTAAGACACACGTCTCATACATTCGCCACCCCACCCCCCAAGGTGAAGCCGGGGGTTGTGGGCATTGCGTGCACCTTGCTCGGGACCTTCCTTCCCCTCCCAGCATCTCCCGCTCGCTCCTGGCCTTCAGGTGGGCTGCTCTCAGTTAAGAACGCCCTTTCCACCCTCTTGAGTCTCGGAGATGCCAGTGACTTTTTCAAAACCTGAGTCCTTTCTGGATTTAATCAGTATTTCCTCTGTGTCTTACAGATACTTCTGGTAATTTCCCTCCCACCTGCCTGTAGCAGAGAGGAGAGGTGTTGCCTGCCTCGGTGGAGTCACTTTCCCAGGTCCCTCTGCATCTTGATGGAGCCTCAGAACTAGTTCTTGCCAAGGAACCCAAGGGGAAGGGGTAAGTGCCCTTCCAGGCACGGTGCCTAGCTTGTAGGTCTCCTGTCCTCTCTTCCACCCTTTCATGGGCCCAATGCCGATGAGCACGGTGCCCTCAGAGTCCTGCTGGATGCCGGAGCTCCATGGGGGCAGGCGTCCGGGAGTCTGAATCAGAACTTAGAGGAGAGCCGCCCACTGACCAGAAATGCCTGTTTTGGGCTTTTCACTAGTGAAAGAGAAACTTCTATGAGGATACTTTTGATTTGGTTTATAGCAGCAGCTAACATTACCCTCAACCAAGGACAAGCAAACCACAGCCCAAGGTCCAAATCTGCCCGCCACTTACTTTTACAAATAAAGTTTTATTGGAACACATGCCCATTCACTTACACGGCAGAGTCGAGTGGCTGTGACAGAGATCACATGACCCGCAAAGCTGAAAATTCTCTGGCGGTTTACAGAAAAAGTTGACTGACTCCCGCTTTCAACTAATGTACTCTTCTGTATTATTTGATTATTTGATTCAAATCAAATCGGTGTTTGATTCCTCTACCTGACGAAGCTCTAAAACTTAATCAGTCTGTCTACCTGATCTCTGGAAAGCACCTAGCCCGGTGTAGGCTGAAAGTGAATGAACGGATAGTGCTCGATGGTCATTGTTCTCCGCTGGTATTTCCACTGCTGCTGAGTCACCTAGGAAAACCATACATTTCCTTCCTTTAGACTTTACTACTCAGATATCGGACAATGCAGATGGGGCCTGGGTCCGCAAGCCTCCCTCCAGGTGGGGAAAGGTAATATAACCTGGGGAGATCTCTTCTCCCACCTCCTCCCAGAACCGCCTGAGGAGCCTGGAGAATGCTCCATGCTCCTGGCCCCTCAGAGTCCCGGTGCATGGACATGGGGTATGGCGCCATGGGGGTTTAGCAGACAGTGGTGCCCAAGGAATCCAGGGGTGACCTGAAGAAGCGGTGGATGCCTTTCAGGTGTGCTGAGGCCAGGCAGGTGGGCTATAATGGGGTGGGGGGGGCTGGAAGCAGAGGGAAAAGATGGGCCCGCCACATGACTGTCCCGCAGCTGCTGTTTACATGCCCAAGCCTATGTAGGACCCCTCCAGGGGGTGTCCCTCAAATACTTGAGCTGGTGTGTGTGTGTGTGTGTGTGTGTGTGTGTGCATGCATGTGTGTGTGTGGAGTGGGTTGATTGTGTAGTGCTGTGGACCCACATTAGTTGGTAGGAGCAAAAGACAGTGAAATGTGGGCCCCACATTTGTTCATTAAATGAACATGCAATGGAAGTCTTTCCAGCCTTTGAGGACAGTCTCGAGCTGGGCAGGTTGGGGGGCGGGAGCATGATGAAGCTGGGGCCCCTGTTCTCCTGACCCCAGAGTTCAGTAGGGGTTAGACCGTGGACAAAGGACAGTGGTTCTCTCTTGGCTCAATCCACCCCTTGTTCCTCCACCAGGTATCCCATGTTTTGGATATAAAAGGCTACTACGCACACAAATAAACCTTTAATATTTGATTTGTTCTTGGGATTTTTAAACAAAGATACATAAAACTGCTAGTGGGGGCTGATGTAACCAGATTGATGAAGGTCCGCTAAATGCAAGGTCATGTACTATTTTAGTGTGCTCGAAAGGCTGGAACACGGGTTAAGATTGAACTTCCATTCAGTGCCTTGGTCTTGGTGTCACCAACCAGGCCGACACACGAGGGCCTCTGTGCACAGAGCCAAGCTCCTGGGTGGGAGGAGTGGGGAGGGGAGAGGCGGTCCATGAGTCATGGCGGGGGTTGGGAGTTGAAAGAATAAGAATAAAGAATAATATTAGGAGATTAATGTTTCAGCAACATTTTCCCCTTTTCTGTGGTTAACTATCCAACTCCAAGTAGATTTTCTAAGTGTCACTTCCTGTTGTGGTGGCTGATCACCTCCAGGAACTTATGCCCCACTGTGCCCACCTGGATCGGGGGCCTGGCTGCCAGAGCCTTGCAAAGGCAGGACCCTCCCTTCCTTGTCTTCTAGAAAGCTCCTGCCTCCTCACAGATCCTTCTCTTAGAACCAGCTCTGCTCTTGGGACCTACATGCTTCCCTCGGATAACTGGCCATGGCTTGACTGACCCCTGGCATCTCGAGCTCTTGGAATCCACCACACCCCCAAACTGGGGCTTCTTGGTTTCCTACCCAGGTCCCATCTGAGAACAAGTGGGTTCTTTCTCCTATCTTGCAGAGTGGTGGGAGATCCCCCATCAGCCTCCCTGGAACTCCGGCACGGTTTCTGGGAAGCCCACTAATGTGACCCAGGACAGTACATGGAACCCCATCCAATGCCAGGTGACAATACCACACTTTATGAGCCCCTGGCAGAATGCTAGAGCATTCGACAGTCTTGTTTTGTTTTAGACCTCTAGAGGACAGTCCTCAGGGGCTTACAAAAAATGCATTGCTTAAATGGGGTGATGGAGTCAAAACGGACAGATGGCACGGGACTCACTTTTTGCATCTACCTAAAGGGGCTTACGACTCAAGCCAGCCAAGATGGACACATAAATGAGCTAAAGCCAGGATCAGCAAGACAGATGCCTCCTCTGGGAACATGTATTCATCCACATGGCACTTAGAGTCCAATAAGACACAAATGTAATCATGAGCTGGCAATTCTAAACACTATGATACAAGCAAACACCCTCCTGCCTCCCCACCCACCCTGCAGGGGGGAGAGGGACGGTCGGTGACATCAGCACATCGCTGTGCTCCGTGTGAGCTCTGGGATCCAGTGCTGGGACTACCTCGTCCTGCCACTTCCTAGGACTCTGGGGCTCTGGTGAGGCAGAACCCGGTTCACAGAGGACAGGACCGCAAGGAGCCTTGGCACACGTCCAGTGGGCCAGCCTCCCCCTGGAGCAGTGAGAATCGGAGATCACAGAGAAGGGCTCACCCAAGGTCACCAGACCGGAGCCTGCATTTCTCCATTCTCCAACCAATTAGCTAAAAATAAAATTTGAGAAATGCCCACCTGCGCATGGTGCTTAGTGGCTGGCAGTTGGCAAAGCATTATGCTTCCAGCCTGACGATAATGCTGTGAGGTAGTCCAGACAGAGACTTGCATTTCATCTTGCTGATGAGGAAACAGGCACACTGGGGAGAAAGGGCGACTTGGAGATTGAGATTTAGATTCAAACGCACAGATGTCCTGGATGCTCCCTCCTTCCCTCACTTTTCTCTCCTCCCCATGCCGTGGCCCATCCTTGCTTCCCCCATTAGGCTCATGCGGTTCCCGCTGAGCTCCCTGCAGAACTCTCAGAGCTGTGATGGCATGTGGGGATAGTCCGTCCAGAGCCTTGCATGGCAGACAAGGGCACAGAGTCTCGGGGACCTCATGTGACGCCCGACACTCCTCGGCATCCAGGGTCAGGTCCTTGGGTGCTGGTGCAGCCTTCTTTCTATCAACCCGCATGCCTCGCCGGACAGACACGGAGGACCACGGGACACTTGGTTTGGCACATTTTCAGGACACACCAATGTGCCCCGTAGTCACACGTGGTCCCATTTCGTCACCCCTCTGCTTGGAAGCTGGCCGGCCGCATTTGCCTCTCTGCAGATTTCATTTGCTGACTCCGGAGCTGGGCTCCAGGGGGCGGGGCAAGCCTCATGGTGTGACGGGCATCAGGAAGGCCGTTGATGGCCGCCGCTTCCTTGGGGACTGGCTGATCTGTCTTCAGGAAGAATCATCCCCCACCATCTTCCTGGTCAAATGGAGGCGGGAGTTCATTTCCCCACATTCGTAACTCCGAGGCCCTCTCTTCATACTGTCCTCCTGATAGCAGATGCTGGCCTGTGCCATCCCGGCCAGGTCCTTCCCTCTCTGGCCTTGCTCCTCACCTGTAAAGGAAGGCTGCGTGTGTGAGTGTGCATGGGCGTGCCTATGCATGCACACGTGTGGCCCGCAGGGCCCTTCTCAGCTCCGGGCTTCCGGCACTGGCTCTCTGCCTATCTGGGATATAGGTATTATGCTAATGGTATTCGCACATGCAAATGTGTCCAAGTTGACCTCATCACACCCTCCTGCCTTCATATCGCAGGAATCCCCACTAAAGGGGCTCAGGTCCCACAAACATTCAGACCAAACTCCACATTTCCACCTAGAACTGCTCATTTCTCTTTCAGAGCCTGGGCTACAACGATGAACACCCAGCCGTGCAGTATTTAAATGAATCAGACTCTGAGCTCCGCATCCTGGTGGTTCCTGGAGTGTCCTGTGCTGCTTCCCTTCCTGAAGTCTCCGATCACCATCCAAGAACTGCAGGGGTGGACTCTACAAAGGCCTTGGTCGCCGTGTCACCCCTGAAATCCGACTCAGACACTCCCCCTTGAGGCCGGAGGTCTTCACCACAGCCAGTAGAGAGGCATGGCCCCAGTAGGTTGACTGGGGCTCCCAGCTGGCTTTTTAGATGTTCCTTTTTGTGCCAGCGTGGCTGAACCAGACCATGTTCCAGCAACAACCCCTGCCCCCCTCAAGAAACTAAAAGTCACCTCGCAAGATCTCTTGTTCCTCACCGTGCTTTCCCCTTCAGGAGTCCTTGGAACTTTCTGCCAATGGGCCTATGATAGAGCCATTTCAGTACCTTGATTTTTAGCTTGTGTATTGGTACCCATCCAAAAGAGTGTTTCCCAGTTTCCCTTGCAGCTAAATGAATAATTTATGGCTAGTAAAGGGTGAGCATAAATGTCCTGTGGGACAACTAGGAATTTCTCTTAACAAGTTAGAATCATGCCCTTCTTTGATCCTTCCTCTGTCCTGCTGTTTGGAACATAGACGTGATGGCTGGAACTCAAGCAGCCATTTTAGATCACAAGGGTCACACCTTAGTGATGGTGGAACAGTATGCTAGAAAGAGCCCAGATTCTTGATGGCCCTGTGTCCCTTACCAGTTTTGTGTTTTCTACTTCTGGATCTCTTTAATGTGAAAGAGAAATAAATTTCTCTAGCATCTGAGCTACTGTTATTTGGGGTTTTCAGTCACAAGTGGTTGAACACAGTCCTAACTGATACACCAAGCAAGCTTGATTTCTAAACAAAGGGGAACCCTGAGGGTATTTGCAGACCTCACATGTTCCCTTCCTTGTGGCAGCTCTAGAGCCTGTCTTCTGTGAGGGGACACACAGATCCTTGTGTACCTTGCTTAAGAACAAGAGACAATAGTTACAATCTGTTAATCCCATCTGTTTTCTATAAGAGGGGAAAATGGTTACATGGTGATGATAGAAATTCTCAGGCCGGGTGGAGGGGATGTTCCCTGAGTGTCCCCTAACAGGGACACTAGAGACGGAGGGGACACAAAGAAGTGATGCTCATGGTGCCCATCACAGGAGACTTTTTTATCTGTACTCACGGAGTTTGTAATTTCAAAGCCCATTTGCATTCTTTATAGACACATTAACTCCTGCTTCTCCTTCTCCTAGCAAGTGCTCCCAGTGATATCGATATTATGCCCATTTTATGGGGACAAACTTGAGGCTGCAGGGGTGGTACAGCTTGCCGGGGTAGTAAGTGGTGAAGCTAGTCTGCCTGGCTCCTTTTTGTTGTACTTTCTCTTAGTGGAGGCGGAACAATCTAGAAACCACATATACTAGACTTTCCAGAAAAATTTCAAGTTCATTAAAGGCTGTGTTCCCTCCCACCCCTCAAAGCCTATTTGTTCCAGAAAGAACACACACACACACTGAGGTCTGGTTTGGCAAATATATTAGTCATTGGGAAAACTTACCTTTTAAAACCATCCTCGAAGTAACATGCATTTCTGAGAAAGAGAACGTGCTGGGGAATTCAGAGGAAGTCAGAAGAGACTTCCTGGAGGAGGTAGGCTCTGATCAAGGTATAGAAACAATGCTGAACTGGAAAGGCAGAAAGCTCTTGGGGGGTGGCTGGGACTCTAGAGAGGAGGTAATGACAAGGAGATGGTCATGGAAGGTAAGGACATTCTGGAAGAAGGAAGAGCACATGACATGCAAAGACCTCAGGGCTCTGGTGAAACATCAGGGATCTGTGATGCTTGTGACGAACCTGGAGGGGGGCAGGAGGGGAGCAGAGCGGACAAGACCAGGTGATGGCCGCAGGGAGAGGTGGGGTGATGCCAGCTAGAGCAGGGCAGAAAGAGAGGACAGGCCGGAAGGGCCTCGAGGAGGCCGACAGGAAATGGTTGGACTGGTATCACCACACGAATGACAGATGCTTTTTTTTCTCCACCGCGAGGCCTGTGGTCGCACATACACATTAGTCATTAATGTTGCTCCCCACCGCCATGCATCTTCTTTAAATATTTACTTAAAATTTATTTCATGAGCTCAAAGAGAAAGTGACTTTCTATTAATAAAAACTGTATTCAGAAACAGATTCACTTGCTAATTCTCTTCCAAGTAGCTGAAAACGTTTAACCAAACATTTCCTATACTTTTGTTGTTTGTAATTCTTCTCAGGTCAGCTTTGAATATGAGCTGGTGTTTTACATCGGGAAAAAAAGATCAAAAAGGCATCAAAGTATTTAACAGTCTTATCCATGTTTGGGGTTGATTATAGGTGATCGGTTATTTTTCTTTGTGTTTCTCAAGTTTCTTTCACCGAGCGAGGAAGTATTAAAAAACAGGCTACCTAAACACGAAGAAAACACAGGCTTGCTCCAGGCTTCTCCTCTGAATACTATACGACAGAAGCAAATACAAGCTCTCTTCAGACCTTTGAGGGGAAAAGTTTGGGGGCCAGGAGCTATGTGCCAGCCACGTGTCTCTTGTGAACGAAGGCACAGGGACATATCCTTAGATAGGCGAAGACTGGGGAGCGATGGCTCCTGTCACCTTCCTGGAAAACAATTATCCAAAGACGTGTAGCCAAGGGAGAGATGAGTCAAAATGAAGACGGCGGTATCAGGGGCTGGCCCCAAGCGCCGAGGCCAAACCAAACACACAGGTGGAGGTATGAAAGCTGCTCTAAACAGAGCAGCACGATAGAATGAAGAAAAACAAAACCCAAAATTCATGAAAAAAAGATTTATAAAATTAAAAACGATCTGAAGAAGAGGCTGGATCTGTAACCCCAAACTGAAACCACCAAGACTTGGGGGGCAGCGAGGAAGGGAGGCATTCCACCAGGGCTAGAAGTACTGAGCAAGCAGCCAGGCTCTGTTACATTGTTCTTGATTCGGGCAGATCTAGAAATAGAATCTTGGGTATGCATTTGCTTCTCTTAAAGGAGAGATAGCTGCTAGAAGCAAAATTATGCTAAGATATACTAGATGAAAAAAGCCACGGCAGGAGAGTTTTCACATTTGCATAAGAAGGGAAGGCCCCCATTCTGGCCCTGTCCACAGGAAGCAGGGCTGCCATGGGGAGGGGGGCTGGGGTCCCAGAGGCCAGGGTCCCAGGGCTGATCTCCAGGGACGTCATGAATCTTTTAGAACAAGGTGGAGGGCATTTCAAATCAGCTTGCCTGGGGCGCCTGGCTGGCTCAGTCAGGGGAGCATGGGATGCTTGGTCTTGGGGTCGTGAATTCGAGCCCCATGTTAGGTGTAGAGATTACTTAAATAAATAAATTTAAAAATAAAAACAGCTTTATTGAGGTATACTAGAACGTACAATAAACTGCACAATGCTTCAGCCTACAATTTCACACACTCTGGTGTGGACACCAGAGTGGCCATCATGCTAGGGCACGAATCCATCACCCCCAAATGTTCCCTCCGTAGCCCCTCCCCTCCCCCAGAACAGATAAAAGTGAGCAAAACATCTAATAAAAGGTAAAGACTCTCAGAATAATAATAACAATAAATGTCTCCTTTTGTGCACAGAAATAAAGAATGCACCTTATGTTTAAGCATCCATGGGACAATGACCAGAGCCAGAGATATGTTAGGTCTTAAAAATCCAATTGCGTTCCCAAAAAAACCCATAAATTTCACAGATCCACGGTATTAAATGCATTATTTATCAAAAGAGAAAGCTAAAACAGGTGTGATTGAAGCATTCAATTCAATAATCTAGAAAAGGAGGAAATGCAACCAGAATAAAATAAAAAAGATAAAGCCCAACTTAATGCAGTAAAAAAACACAGCTGACAGAGAAATGTGAGTGGATTTGAAAAATAAAAATAAACTTTAATAATCTGGTGACTCTAATTAAATAAAAAGACACAAAATACATACAACATGGCAAAGATGTAATTGCAGAGAGGGGGCTCACAAGAAGAATAATATATATAATTATGCTAATGCTTTGGAAATCTCGGTGAAAATAGGCAATTATCTGGAATGCTATAAATTACTAAAAATCTTGAGAGGATATCAAAATCTTCCATAATTATAGAACACATTGAAATTTTAATAAAAATACTTTCAAAAGAAGGTTGTAGGCCAGGTAGTTTTATATGTAAGTTATTGAGAATATTTAAGAACAGACACGTAACTTTTCCGAAGCACAGAATAGACCAAAACCTCCCCAAATAATCTTGCAAAACTGAAATAATCTCATCACCAAAATCTATCAAAGCTAACCTCAAAACAATTGGCCTGTCTCACTTATGAACACAGATATGAAAATTCTTAGTAAAACACTCACATGTCAAATTCAATAGCGTGTTAATTATTCATCAAAGTCCGGTAGACTTCGTCCCAGGAGTGTGAGAATGGTTTCATGTTTTGGGTAATCTGTTGGTAGAAGAAATCTCATCAATAGGTTATATGAGAAAAAAAAAATATGATTATCTCAATCGATGCCTAAAAAGCATTTGGCCAAAATGGTAGTTTATTCCCATTCCTAAATAGCACCATTTAACAGAAGAATAGTTTTTCCTAGGTGCCGACCACCCGGCTAAGTACTAATGGGGTTCATATTCTTAACTATCCATAGTGACCTTGACATGGGTCTGCTCTACCCACAGCCTGCCCCTCCACCTGCTCATCAGGCCCTAACTCCTTCCCATCTCAGGGACCTTATACAATCCGTTAACTACCCCTTTCCTATACTTTCACCTTTTCCGTGCCGCCTCCCCCCCCAAAATCTGGCTCCTTCCTATCAATATTTCAACAAACTAAAGATCTTTTAAAAAATTTTATCTGAGGGCACCGACTGGTGGCTCAGTCATTTAAGTACTAAGTACCTTCAGCTCGGGTCATGATCCCAGGGTCCTGGGATCAAGTCCCACATTGGGCTCCCTGCTCAGTGGGGAGTCTGATTCTCTCTCTGCCCCTCCCCCCACTTGTGCGTGCGCTCTCTCTCTCTCTCTGTCTTCTCTATAATAAATAAATAAAATCTTAAAAAAAAAAATCTTTTCTTGACCCCCTGTGACCCTCCCCAATGAAGACTTCCTGAAAGGTTTGTCTGTTCATCCCCTGTTGTCTGGTGCTCCCACCCTGGGCCCACCCCAGGCTGGTTTCTGCTCCTTTCACTCCCTGAACCGATTTCCCGGATGACCTGTGTGCTACCCAGCCCGCGTGAAATGTGGCTCTCAGGGACGGAGCACAGCCCGGGATGGTGATACAAAGGCGCACATGTGAGCCCGGGGGGAAGCTGTGCTCACGAAGGAGCCCCCACATCCAGTGACGCCATGAAGACAGGAAGGGGGTCCGGCTTTCCTGCAGGGGTCTCGTTTGGTGGGCGGCTCTGCTCCTGGTGGTGACTCAGGGATTCGGGTTCCTCCATCATCCTGTCACTAACGAAAACAATAATCCCTTATGTACAGATGGTGTTTTCCACTTTACAAAACATGGATGTTTTACAAAGCACAGGACCCCTCTGAGCTATTGATCATTATCCCAGTTTTGTAAATAATGAGCCTGAAGCTCTGAGCCCTTGTCAAGCAGACAAGCGCCCTACAGCTACAAAGAGGACTGGTCCCATGTCACATGGCAATGGACAGGGGTCACCTTTCGCGGGTTTACAGCCCTGCCCGCGTCTAACCCGTGATCGGGGGAGCCGGCCAGCAGGTGCTTTCCTTAGACTGCAGGCTCGGAAAGTTCCCTTGGTTTCTGGAAGTCTCTTCTCCCCACTGCTGGAGTTTTTCCAGTGGGCCCGGCAGCCCCCTCCCATGTGTATTCGGGGTCCTGCCAAGAGCTTTTCAAATGTTCCCCAAGAAAAGGCCAGACCTGTTCATTGGGCTCCAGGGCTGGCCAGACACCACCCTCTTATTCGCTGCATAGAAATCAAACACGGAGGTGACAAGCAGCTTGGAGGAGTTGAAATGTCAGCGCGACACCCTGAAGTCTCCGCCGAGCGTGTAACTCGGAGATGGTAAAGGTTGCCCAGAAAGCAAACTGTCAGCTAGGAACCGAGGGAAGTTCCTCCTCTGGGTTCTCGGAGCCAGCAGCTCCAGAAGAAACGGTTTGGATGCCAGGAGCCCACCCTGACTCTCAGGCAAACCGTCGGCAAGTGCCAGGAACCCGCTCCACCCACCGCGTGCTCTCGCCGCCAAACCACTTGTAGCTTCTGAAAGCTCTCCCGTCCCCGTCCCCTCCTGCATCCCCTTCCCAAATGCCCCTCCGGCCCCTGCCCTCTGCTCTGCTCTGCCAGGGCGGCCGCCCCCCTGCACGCCTGCCACCCCCCCCCCCCGCCCCGCCCCAGACCTCCAGCTCCTCAAGCACAGAGATGGCAGCATCTTTGTTTTCCCTACCCTGGGGCCCCGGCACACAGGAGGGCTTCAGTCGGTCTTTGTGTCCAGTGAGCCAGTGACACTTCCCAGAGCCCAGCCTTTGGAGTGGACTGGAGGCCAAGCCCAGAAGTCCTTTCCACCATCGGCTGGCAGCCTGTTGCTGGGACTTGGTTTCTTCATTTCTAGAAGGATGGGACACCAGCTTGGGGCCCAAAGGCAGAGCAGTCCTGGTGTTGTTGCAAAATCGCCTTGCCGGGACCTGACTTCCAGCTTTGACTCAGCGGCTCCCCCATGCCCACCCACCCTCTGCTCCCTCTGGACCTTAGAGGGGCTCCTGGAGGCTTGAGCTCCGTCCACTGCACAGAACGGCCACCTCGGAGCAGGTGCTTATGTGCGCGCGTCGGCGCGCTGGCCTGGGCTTACGTGTGTGTGTACATCTTAGGGAGAGGAGAGGGTGCGTGGGCGTGTGTCGGTTTGTATCTTTGCGTGTCACCCTGTAGATTTGGTCAGAGGCGGGCCACAATCAAGAGGGGAGCTCTGGGGGGACGGACATAGGGTCAGGCTGGGCACCATGGAGAAGAGTGGCGTGTGTACACCTGCCATTGGCCACGCCCGTGCACAGGTGAGGGGGTGTGTGTGGCTGATGGTGGGCCTGTGGATGTGTGGGAGTGTGTGTGCGTATATGCACGTGTTTCTCTGTGAGTACGCGCGCGTGCATTTGTGCGTGTGTGTGTGTGTGTGTGCGTGTGCAGGCCCCACCTTGGACCTCCTCAGAAGCCAGGGGAGATGTTCTGTAAGGCAGGTGGAGGCTTTGGGAAGCGGGCCCTGCCGGCAGCCCCACTCACCTTTCCGCTTCTACCCGATTTTAAGTATTGATTGTCACGTCTGAAAATGCTGGAATGGCAGCCGCGGTTCTCTGAGCCAAAGTGCCGTGTGAACCGTGAAAACTGTCTACCCCGTGTGGGAGGCAGAGACGGCTTCCTATTTTAGTCTTCTGTGAGACTCCAAAGGTTAGTGGTTTCTGCAGAGCAGACCTCAGGGTCACACATGTGAGCCCCGCACAGATGTTCCTGGTGGTTGCAGGTGGCCGGGGAGACGTTTCCTGGTGCCTGGTGGCCCTGTGGAGGGGCTTCTCGGCCTGCAGCAACTCTGGCTTTGGGCACACAGTTGGGAGGGACTTCAGAGTCTCAGGTCTTGAATCTTTCCCACTCAGAGCTGGGGACAGACATTCAGCGGCATGTCCGAGGTTGTACGGAGCGGAAATTCAAGCCCAGCTGTGTCCCCCCCCAGAGGGGACGTAGAACGAGCAGAGGCTGTAACTGGGAGCGGTGGGGGGTGGCGGGCAGCAGGCCCGGGAAGGCCGAAGGCCAGGCAAGGACCTGGGGCTGTCCCACGAGCAGAGGGAGCCATGGAGGGTTCTTGAGCAGGAGAGGAACACGCTCTTTGGCATGTTTCAGGGAACTTCACCTGACCTGTCCTCGGTGCTGAGTAGTTTTGGGTGGGACGGTGAGACCCACGCTGGGGGTCCTCTGGCGCTCTTGGGAGGCTTCACGGTGGCCAGGCGTGTTGAGGGGGGAATGGAGGGAAAGCAGAGCTTCAGCAGGTAAAGGAGGGCAGGAGGGGTGCTCCGGGCAGAAGAAACGGCAGCTGCCACGGCAGCAAGGGGCAGTACCACGTGTGCGGGGGAAGCCAGGCATTTCACGGGGATCGGAGGGTCCCCGCCAGCAGGAAGCCAGGCAGGAGGGCCGTGAGTGCTGTGGGAGCACTGGCCTCTCCCTTCAGGCCCCCCCCCCCAGATCCATATTAGCAATGGGGGGGTGGATTACTGAGGGCAGGGAGGAGCACAGCTGTGGCGGGCGTGGGGAGTGGGGAGTGGGCTCCTTTCTGGGGGGGCTTGAGCTAGGACAGCAAGCTGTGAGAGGAGGCAAAGGCCCCCTGCTGCCCCCACACCTCCCCTTCTTCCTCCCAAGCTGTCTTCACACATGCCTGGGGGGCTAGAGAGATGGTTAACTCCTCCCTGCCAAGTCCTGCGTGAAGTGGGGGAGGGGCCATGGGTGTTTCCGTCCTCCCGGGGGGGCCCCAGGGACCAGGAGCACCCAGCATGCTGGGGTCAGAGGGCACGGCTCTAAGCACCGAAGTCTCCTGAATGTAGCACTCCCCAAGGAAGCCCTTCTGCAGGCTCAGTCCTGGGCGCCTGGCTCCTCTCCTCACCACCTCTTACGGAAGGCAGTGGTGGCTCCCTTTTGTAAATGGGGAGATGGAGACTCAGGGGGGCTGCGGGACTTGCTCAAACAGCACAGCTGGAAGAGGCAGAGTGGGGACCCACCTACCTGCCCGACAAAACAGGGAGTGTGCTGTTAAGACTGTGGGCTCTGGATTGAGATGCCTCCCCAGCAAGCCAGCAGCTGACCTCTGTTTCCCCATCTCTACGTGAGGGCGTGAGGGTGAGTCTAGTGCCTGCCTTGGGGGCGGGGGTGCAGGTGAGGAAACACGGAGAGTGTTGGAGGATTGTCTGCTGCGCAACAGTGCTCCGCGAGCCCCGCTGTTCTTGGGGTCAGTATCTGACTCCGGAGCCCATCCTCCCTCCCTCTGAGGCAGGATGCTGGCACACACCTCCGTGCCTTCCAAGTCCCACCAAATTCCTACCAAAATCTGCATCCCTTTGCTAGGCCTGTCTTAACAAACACCACACACTGGGGGGCTTAAACAACAGACAATTATATTCCCACAGTCCTAGAGGCTGGCAGTCCAGGGTCAAGGTGTGTCAGTTGAGCTGGTTCCTTCTGAGGCTGGGAGGGAGAATCTGTTCCCGGGCTCTCCCCAAGTGGCTGGCTGGTTGCTGGTGGTCTTTGGTGTTCTTGGCTTGCAGACACATCGTGCTAATTTCTGCCTTCATCTTCACAAGACACTGTCCCTGTGGGTGCCTGTGTCCAAATTTCCTCTTTAATAAAGACAAGGTCACATTAGATTAGGGTCTACCCTCATGACCTCATCGTAACTTGACCCCGTTCTGTGTTAGTCTCTGCCCGTGAGCATCACGGTCTGCTGGGAAAATCAGACACGTCCAAGGCAGTTGAAGATGGGGTAATGTATGCCCTGAAAGAGAGTGCGTGGGGTCCCGAACCCAGGAGAGGGTGGGGAAGCTTGGGTGTGCCCTGCTGGCCTGGGACACAGAAGCTGCTCACTGCCTCTGTGGACGGATGAATGAATGACCACAGATCAGAAGAGGGCATACGGGATGCCAAGTACCAGAAGCACCAAAACCATTTAAAGAGGCAGGAAGGAATTTTTTGCCCCAGGCTCCAGCTCCTTGGGTGTTGAAAGATCAAATTCCTGGAATTCATCTCCTCTATTTGGGCCATCCCTTTATCAAGCTCAGAGACTCGGGGAGATGCTGGTAGCATGTCGGGGCTTGATGGAGGGGTTAGCTGGGCTCCACGTGCAGCATCGGTTCCAAAGACTTTCAAAGCCAGCTTGATGTGTGTGTGGTCTCAGCAGAGAATCTTTCCATCATCTGACTGTCCCCGTCTAAAAACTGGACAGAGAGTCCCTTCGAAATTAATGTCTTGTTTTTTGGAGCCATTAGGTTAATTCCTGGTGTGGGGACTCCCACCAGCCTGCAAAAGTAAAAGCCCCCATGTGGCCCAAAGCAGGGCTGATGGATGTGGCTTTGCTTACTCTCGTGATGGCACCATTGTTATCTGCACCATCCAAACCAGGGTTTGGGTGCTTTTGGGGCCAGGAGTCCTGTGATGGGGCCACAGAGTGCTTTTAAGATCTCTTCATTTGGTTCAGCGACCAGAGTAGGGAGTCCCCTGCCAGCCACCCTGCCCACCCGTGCAATCCTGGGCAAATCACTTTCCCCCTCTGAGCTTCAGTTTCCCCATCTGTACAATATGGACTAAGATACTGGGCATAGGTGATTTTTTGGAATTCTCTCAGTTTGAAGGTTAGCGGTTCTTTAGGGCTTGAATGACTTTTATTACCATGGTAGAGGGTCTGAAGACCTTATAGGCTGTTCTTATGGGGAACTTGGTGATAATTTGTCATTTGGGGAAAAACTTGGCAGCACCAAGTTGGTGCTGAACCTCACAGCAGATGGGGGAGTCGATCATTGACCTGCTGACCCGTCCAGCAAGGATTCACTTTATGTCCTATGTGGTCAAGGCAGGAGACAGAGGAAGGTCAGTGGCCCCTATCACTATCCCCCCCTCTGCCTGTGTGACCCTCTTTCTCTCTCATCAGTTCCTCTAAGCACGAAACAAATAAAATGGCAAGATGTGGGCTCCACCTAATGTCAAGGTCCGTCAGCTCCTTCTGGCATTAGCCAGAGACGCTTGGCCAGTGTCTAAACTTGGAAGACCAAACCACCCTTTCCAATACGTTTGCCATTAAATTGGCAGCCCCGAAAGTCAGCATTTGTGAGCATTTCAAGTGTGTGGGTGATTTTGTTCTAAGCACCATCAATGAGCAAACCTTTGGTGTTTGTTGAACAAATGGATGAATGTTTATTCTGGGGCAGATTGAATATTGGTTGAGCCTCTCTATCTTGCTAATCTTGACACTAGCCAGATTATCTGCTTTACCCGTATACAGAATCACAGAATTTGGGGTAGAAGAACAAAATTTGACTGCTTGACAAGCAGAACTTTTGCCAATGACAACGAAGAAACAAGGGTGGCGTAGATTGCTCAAGATCACGCAGTAACCTGAAGTGGAAGGTGGGGTGCAGACAGTTCTGCCCACTCTCAGTCACGGATTCGCCCCTCTGATGGCTGGTCACAGGCCAGGCAAGTCTGTCTGACAGGGTTTGAGGTTTGTGGATCCCCTCAACAGACGCATCTTCTCCACCAGGGGACCACGACGCTAGCATTTCTGTCACGAGCTCCTCAGGCTCTGGACTCAGAGCATCTGATCCTCAGGAGACACGCGGGGGGAGTGACCAGAACTGCTGAGGCTGCCGGCCAGGGATCGGGAGCAATGAGCCTGTGCTCAGCCAACACGGTCTGATTCGTGAGTGAACACCAAGGGAACAAAGCACTTAGCGCCAAAGAGAGAGGTAGAGAGAGAGACAGAGACAGAGACAGAGGAGAGAGGGGTCCGGGGGGAA
The DNA here is from genome assembly GCF_004348235.1 of Phoca vitulina. Taxonomy (NCBI): domain Eukaryota; kingdom Metazoa; phylum Chordata; class Mammalia; order Carnivora; family Phocidae; genus Phoca; species Phoca vitulina. Next base: position 66,198,719 of record NW_022589710.1, on the reverse strand, counting down.
GGCTGGTGTGGAAAACCGCACGGGGGCCCTGTGTACACTGCGGGGACACGTTAAGGGTGATTCATGCAGAGTAGGGCAGGGTGGGGAGCCTGGCCCCATTCCTAGTCTCTCTGTTCATCCCCTAGACCTGAAGGGAACAGGGACTCAGAATAAAGGAGAAACAACAGTGAAGCCATGAGTGTGGTAAGTACATAAGATGTAGGCAAATATTGCATGGGATGTACTTATACTACAACAATTGTTCATTATCTACCTGAAATTTAAATTTATTGGGTGTCTTGCATTTTTTTAACCTTTTTTTCTTTTAAGTAGGCTCCATGCCCAACATGGAGCCCAACACGGGCCTGAACTTACAACCCTGAGATCAAGACCTGAGCTGAGAATTAAGAGTTGGATGCCCAACCAACTGAGCCACCCGGGTACCCCTGGGTGTCTTGTATTCTTATTTGCTAAATTTGGCAACCATCAGCCAGTGGAGAGGGGGTGATGGGGCTGCCAGCATCCTCAATGTCCCACTCACCGGGAAGCTTCCCAGCAGCTTCCTGTATTGTCTTTAATGTGGGCTGGGGCCATGACGCAAAGCAGGGTTCTGCCAGGCCCAGTCTGCGGGTCCAGGTAAGCAGGGGTTCTGATGCTGAGCTCCCATGTGGACTCTTGGCAGGCGTGATGGCTAATTTTATATTGACTGGGTCATGAGGTGCCCAGATACTTGGTCAAACATTATTATGGTGTTCCTGTGAGGGTGTTTTTGGGTGAGATTAACATTGAAATCAGTAGCCTGAGCAAAGCAGATTATTCTCCCGAATGGGGGTGGGTCCGACCTAATCAGGCGAAGGCCCAACTAGAACAAAAAGGCGGTCTCTCCTAGGAGTAAGAGAGAATTCTTCCTCCTGACTGGCTTTACACTGGGACATTGGCTTTTTCCCGTCTTTGAACTTGAACTGAAATACCAGTTCTCCCTGGGCCTTGAGCCTTCCAGACCACACGGGAACCACCCACTTGGCTCCCCTGGGTCTCTGGCCTCAGGTTTGGACTGGGATCATAATGTCGACTCTCCTAGTGTCCAGCTTGCTGACTGCAGAGCTTAGGACTCATTAGCCTCCAGAATCATGTCAGCCAATTCCTTATCATAAAATAATAATAATTCCTTATAATAAATATAAATAATAAATAAATTCCAATTCCTTATTAGAAATTCCTAAATATTAAATATTGATCCTTCCTGTCTGGGGAACTCTAACTAGGACAGCAACCATGGGGATGGGGGGCCGGAAGCTCCTGTCCTCATGGCCCCCCGCAGCTGCAGCAGCTCCCTGTGGCTGGCTCCACACACATCAGAGTGCTGGGGGCTCACTGGACACAAGAGGACAGCCGAGGCACTGGGGGGACCCGGCACAGGCCGCCGCAGTGGGCGCTTGTCTTCTGCCCGTACGGCGACTGAGGGGCTCTGGAGCAAACACTGATTCTTCAGGAGGGAGACGTGCTTCTCGTCTCTTCTAAAATTCACTGGGATGGCACAAATCTGCTTTGTAAAAGCAAGGAAAATGTCACATTGCAGGAAGGAAGCTGGGGAGGAGGCATTTATTTAGTGCCTTCTGTGAGCCAGGCTCCCTACAGACAGCATTTCATTCTGTTTTAATTCTTGTGAGGACCTCAAAACACAGGACTGGGTCCTGAGCTGGTCCTTGGTTTACACCTCACATTTGTGACTGGCCCGGTGTGTTCATAGTTTATGTATGTCAGTAAGAGACCCTGGGACCCACCACCTAACACGAGAACCAGAACATTGTCGATAACTTCTTCCCACCCAGGGCCTCTGCTCTCCCCTCACCCAGGTGGCCACACTGCTGAACTCGGGTGTGAAATTAAACAAAAAAGTAATCTGGTTTTTCACATGTAAATATTAGAAGAGGTATGTTGTCTGGTTTTACATTTTTAAAACTTCAGAAAAAGGCATCTCTTCTCACGGACTTCCCAGGAATCATGTGGAGCAGGCTTGCCGTGCCCATTTCACAGATGGGCAAGCAGCGTCCCAGCATGATGGGGGCAGAGCTGGGATCTGAACCTGAGTCTGTGCAGTTGGTTCTAAGGCCGTGTTCCTGCAGCTCGGGGCAGCTGGGCCCCTGAGGGACAGGGAGCCCCCCTTGGGCAGGGCCGCGCCGTCTGCCTCGTTCAACACAGAATCATCAGGGCCTGGCGTGTGCAGAGCGTTCAGTAAACATTTGTTGAGCAAACAAAAACATCTTTCCCTGTAGGTCTATATGGGAAAGGGGCATCATAGTGAGCATCCTCAGGAACACAGAGGGGTGGGAGGTGGTTGGATTGTCCTCACGGGAGCTCACACTGAATTTCCCAATTAACTTTCTTTTTTTCCCCCAGTAAGGAAAAACAAAACTGTTTTCCGTTCCACAAAATCAGGGGGGCACAAACAGAGGTAGGATCCAGGAGCCAGGCGCTATTTCCATGGTTCCACGCTACCTGCCGTAGCAGGATGCAGAGCCCCCCTGAGCGGGCTCCTGGAAGCTTCCATCCTGTCTTTCTCCTCCTCCCTTGCTCTGGTCCCCCGGAGAGACCCTCAGACACTGCCTCGTGTGGCTGCCGGAGCCTGGGTCAGCTGCTCCACGACCCCGGAGGCTGTCACCCCCGATATCCCACTGAGATGTGGGCAAGGCTCTGCACCTCGTGGGTGTCGCTGTGGGCGCTCAAGGTGAGTAGGGGGACCCACCGCCCAGTGCTTACAATCACCTCTCCAGGGCCAAGTCCTGAGCCTCACTCCCCTGTTCCTCAGGGCAGTTCCTTCCCAGGAGGCTACTTCATCCTTCAGGCAAATAGAGTCTGGGGGGCCCCCCCAACCTCCAGACTGACAGTAACAATAACGGTAATGATAGCTAACATCTAGTCTGTGTGCCAAGCTCTTTATGTACATCATCTCATGCAATCTTCACTAACATACCCATTTTATAGATGAGAACACTGAGGCTCAGAGGAGTCAGGTTATCTGGCATAGGTCCCACCACTGATACATGAGGAGCTTGGACTCAAATTGCGGTCTGACCCAGCCCATGTTCTGTGTTGGTCTTGGAGTGGGGATGGGGCACAGAGCTGAGGCAGACAAATGGGGCTCCCATTCCTAGCCTGGGTCTCCTCAGGAAGGGTCATTGTAAAACCCGCCCACCCCCAGTGCCCAGCCTTGACGTCTGGGGAGCCATTCTAGGGGACTCTGATAATGAGACGCTGGGCCCTTGAACCTGCCAGTTAAGTTCCTGATGACTCAGACCCCATCTGCACACATTCCTTTTCAAGTTCCTGTTTGCTTCTGCAAGTTTAGGTTCTTAAAAGCCAGCTTTGAATCTTGAAACTGTGGGACAAGGGCAGGCATTCAAATTCGGCAGAAAACATCAGAAAATGGCACGGTAGCAAAATGTAGGGGAGGGTGCAGGGAAACACAGTGTGTGTGCTCCTGTGTGATCTCCTGTGTACACACGGCCACAAAACAACACGTGTGTCCCCAAGAACACACCTGGATATCCCCGAGCGCTTGCAGCCACGCGAACACGCATCTGCATGCACAGGGCCATTCCTGTGTGTGTGTGTGTGTGTGTGTGTGTGTGTGTGTGTGCGCACGCGCGCCTGGGAGGCGGCCTGTGGGGATGGACACCCAGGTGGTAGCCCTTGCCTTCCCTGGGCTGAAAATGCAGGGGACAAATGAGATGCTGGCTGAGGACGTTTTGGGGGTCAGTTCTCCCTCGCTTTCCCTCCTGACTCTCCTGACAGTGGGGCAGGCATCTTAGGAACTGAGCTGGGCACAGATTTTAGAATCGGCACGACTCTGCGGCTGTCACCAGGTACTATGGTTTGAATGTTTGTGTCCTCCCAAGTTCATATGTTGAAGCTCTGATGGCCCATGTGGTTATGTTTGCAGATGGGGCCTCTTGGGAGGTAATTAAGGTTAAATGCGGTCATAAGGGTGGGGCTCTGATCTGATAGGATTAGCGTCCTTGAGAAAAGGGGCTTCAGAAAGCTCACTCTCTTGCCGCACGCGCCGAGGAGAGGCCACGTGGGCACGTAGCGAGACGGTAGCCACAGGCCCAGGGAAGAGCCTCAGAAGAAACCAACCCTGCGGGTACCTTGATCTTGGACTCCGGCCTCCAGGACTGTGAGAAATCAATGTCTGTTGGGTAAGCCCCCGGGTCAGTGGTATTTCACTGTGGCAGTGTGAGCGGACGAAGACACCAGGGTGGCCTGTCCTTTGTGCTAATGCATACATTTGTCATGTCTGCATGCATGTGAGATGCATATTCCCCACGCAGCTGTGGCCCGAGTAGCCTGTCCCCATGCCAGCCTCCCGGGACGCCCGGTTTCAGCCAGAGGCCAAGGCAGGCTTGGCATACCCGTTATCTGGTCTCCGGTGCGTAGGAAGCTGGGCTGGGCCTGGGCCTCCCTGCTGCCCCGGCCTGGGCGTCTGGGTTCCTTCGTGACTGCTGAGCATCTGAATCACACTGTAGACCCACGTAGCCTGTCTCGGGGCCGTGTCTGCTGGCCACGTCCGCACAGCCCCGGGAGGTGCTTGAGCTCCCAGGAAGAGGAGACAGGCCGGTGGGCAGCTGGGCAGACCGGCCCAGGACAGGAATTCAAGCTTTGCTTTAAGGAAGACAGGTGTAAGAGGGAGAGGCTTGTGGGTTCGGGCTTTCTTTTCTAAGTTGCTAATTATTAAATGCGTGCCAGGTGCCTGGCTGAGCGCTCAGGAGCAATCCTCATGAATCCTCACTGCATTCTGGAAGGCAGCACCCTTTTTATCCCCATTAGACAGGGCAGGAAACCAAGGCTGAGATTGGAGAGGTGAAGTGATTTGCAGCCCAGAGGGGAGGAGTCAGGGCTCCTTTGACCCCCAGAGGCCTCAGACACCTGAACAAACCCCATATGGGCGGCACATTGCTTGGCCTTGAGCGAAACTCCTCTTAGCCTTCTCTTAATTTTTTGAGAAATTAATAGGGGAAGAGTTTGAGGAGGATCAGGCTATCTGGTGAAGTTTGGGGCTTGATGCTGAGTAGGGGGCTCAAGGGGAGAGCCATCTCTGAGGCTGGGCTACAGGAGGGCTTCCTGGAGGAAGAGACACCAGAGCAGGGAAGGAGGGGAGAGGGGGCTCTGGGCCGGGCCTGGCCAGAGTCAGGGTGCAGGGGTGGGCAGGCTGGCGGCCTGTGCAAGGAACAGAAGCAGTGCGGGTGGGAGGAACAGGCATACACCTGCTCACTTGAGCCTCTGCAGCCCTCCCTGGGTTGGGGCCATGGTCCTCGTCCTGCATATGAGAACGCCCAAGGCCCGGGTCTCATGGCGACATAACAGGCCAAAGTCAAACCCCAATGTCTGAATTTGTGGCCTGCTGTCTTCCCTGCAACAGGGTGGTTTCTGAGGCCAGGGTCTGGGGTCAGAGTTGCAGCAGGTGAGAGATTGGAGGGGGTGCAGAAGCAGCATGAGCTGCAAGAGGTCAGGGACCAAGGGTCAGGTGCCCGTCCCCGGAAGGAAGAGGGCTGGGGCCCAGGGGACAAAGCCAGGACAGGGGACCCTCAGCTGGGGCCGGCCTCCCAGGGCAAGGCCGGGTCAGGGGCTTTGGTTCAGGCCAGTTGGCCCCTTCCCAGACCTTCCTTCCAACACCCCAGAGAACTGGAGGCAGGAAACGGGTGCCTGGGAGGGAGAACCACCTTGGGAAAGGGGAGCCCCCTTCACAGGATCCAAACTTTGTTGGGCAGGAAGATGCTTCCTGGAGCCTTGGAAGGAACTGAGAAACACGGAGTCCTGGGGTCGCTGCCAAACCCAAAGTTCGCTCCTCAGGCGAATGCTGTGGGGGGAGAGACGGGGGGAGAGAAACATATGGAAAAACCAGTGTCTTCCACATTGCTGGGAGAGGCAGCCCCCCTCCACAGCCTGCTGTCCCATTTCCTTTCTGTTCCCTCCGGTGCCTTCCAGGGATAGTGACTAGAGTCTCTATGGCCTGGCTCTGAGTGGCCTCTGACACTGGGCACCAGGGTCACCCAAGCCCCTGCCTTCAGGGAGTCACAATGTGTAAGGAGAGACACAGGAACAGGAGGTGACAGGGACCATATAGCCAGAAGGCAAAGTCACCGACTGCCTGGGGAGATCAAGGAGGGCTTCCAGGAGGAAGCAGCCATCGAAGTAAGCTGGAATTAGGCCAGAGTAGAAGAGGGGATGCAGGCGTGTTTCCACCTATGCATCTATTTGGGATGTTGAAATACAAGCACAAAGAAATGGAGGCTCAGAAGTGTTAAGCAAGTTTTGCCCAGGAACACACAGGAAGCAATAGGTCAGTGAGGTCAGGATTTAAACCCAAGCACCAGCCTGAGGCCAGGGTCTGTGTCTGGGTGCATGGAGCCACTTTGATTCCTGAAGAGACTTCCCAGTAACCAGGCTAAGGAACCAGGGAGGTGCTGGGAAAGAAGAGGGGCCTGACCATATTGGGACCCGACCTGAGGAGTGGGTCTTGGGACAGAGAGGAAGGGACGTCCTCAGGGATGTGGGCCAGTGTCTCAGGGGCTGGGCCACTGGAGGGGAGGGGAGGGGTTGGGAGAAGGAGTTGACTGGGGTTCCAGACACATCGTACAGCAGGACCTGGAAACCTGCAGACTCTTCCTTCCTGAGGCCATCAGCGTTCCCTGGGGTAAGAGGTGTGTGCATGTGTGCATGCATGTCTGAGTGTGTGTGCATGCATGTCTGAGTGTGTGTGTGCATGCATGTCTGACTGTGTATGTGCATGCAAGTCTGAGTGTGTGTGTGCATGCATGTCTGAGTGTGTGTGTGTGCATGTCTGAGTGTGTGTGTGCATGCATGTCTGAGTGTGTGTGCATGCATGTCTGAGTGTGTGTATGTGCATGCATGTCTGAGTGTGTGTGCGTGCATGCATGTCTGAGTGTATGTGTGTGCATGCATGTCTGAGTGTGTGTGTGCATGCATGTCTGAGTG
>NW_022589710.1:66065862-66191734 GCF_004348235.1 Phoca vitulina | reverse complement strand
GCATGCATGCCTCAGTGTGTGTGTGCATGCATGTCTGAGTGTGTGTGCGTGCATGCATGTCTGAGTGTGTATGTGCATGCATGTCTGAGTGTGTGCATGCATGCCTCGGTGTATGTGTGTGCATGCATGTCTGAGTGTGTGAGTGCATGCATGTCTGAGTGTATGTGTGTGCATGCATGCCTGAGTGTGTGTGTGCATGCATGCCTGAGTGTGTGTGTGAGTGCATGCATGTCTGAGTGTATGTGTGTGCATGCATGTCTGAGTGTGTGTGTGCATGCATGCCTCAGTGTATGTGTGAGTGCATGCATGTCTGAGTGTGTGTGTGCATGCATGCCTCAGTGTGTGTGTGTGCATGTGGACAAGAGTGCCCTCAATGAGCAGTGGTCAATGAACAGATGCACAAAAGGTCAAGGTTGGGCAGACCAGTGTCAGTGGCACCCCGAGTGTGTCTGGGCACAGACTGGGAGTGTGTAGGTGCTCCCCAGGCACTTGGCCATATGCTCAGGGCTTAGCGGTGGGCTTGTGCCCTATAATCTGCTGATCACCTGTGAGTGGGTGAAGACGTCATGTAGGCAGCTGGTCATTGGTCACCTGTGGTTTGGTGGCAGTGCCCCGTGGCTGTAGTATCCACAAGGGCTGAGGAGAACCAGGTGTCCTCAGCTGGCTGACCCTCAGGTACTCTGGCCTGTCTCCCAAGAAAAGGGGCCAGAAGCAGGACAGGAACACCTGAGGAGCTGGCTGAGGTCTCAGCATCGCCATGGCAGACGGCCCAGGGCATCCAAGAAGCCTCCTCACTCTGGGCAGACAGGGGGTTCGCATCTGATGCTTGCAACGTGACCTCATCTTGAGCCCTGACAGGTGGAACAGGGAAGGTGTGCCTGGGTGAGGTGCCCCCTGGCATGTCTGGTCAGGGGAAGCATGTCCTTCCTCCTGGATGTCCCCCTAGGGACACCAACAGAGTGACCTGCCAGGGCCGGACGCCTGACAGTCCAGGGAGGAAGTGGAAGCGACGCCACATGGGTGGGTGGAGGTGAGAAGCCGCTCAGCTCAGGAGTGTTTTCTCACCCTCCACAAAGGCCTGGCCTGGCCGCCCATCTGTGTGGTCAGCCAGCCGGCCCAGGCTCTGACTCCGGAAGGTCACCCTTCTGTGGCCCCCCACAATTGCCCAGCACTGCGGGGGGGTGCTCCTCTGCTGGGGCTCATGTGACAGCCTGCAGACCACACCTGCAGCTGTCCCAGGCCTCTGATCTTGGCCTCCCTGGGCCCCTGAGAAGCCTCCTGACCTCCCTGGGGCTGACCATTTTCTGCCCGTCTGCCTCCCAGTCTGTCCTAACCAGCCCATGGGGGGCGTCCTCGTGGAGCTCCTCCCGGTGGGCCTCCCACCCACCTCGGTCCCTCGCACCACCCACTTGCTCTCTGCACAGGTGGCCAGTCCTCAGACCTCCCACCAGCAGGGCAGCTGGGACCAGGTTCGGGACAAGGGTGTACCTGCTGGAGTGGCGCCCCCTTGTGGCAAGAGCAACAAACACATTTACAGGGCCCTCTGCCCGCCCCATCCACACTGAAATTCCCTGATTCCTTGACGAGCTTTTAAATGGGGGGGGGGGGGGGGGGGGCGGGGGGAAGGGGGGAGTTTATCTTAATTCCAATTTTGTCCATTCGCTCAGACTTCATTCATGTTGCCATATCATGCTCAGCAAATCCTTGTATTTGGGGTTACCATAAAATGCAAGTCACCTGTATGCGGGCTTAATCTTTTGTTTGAAAATCATGAACCCCAAAATTATTGATTAAAAAAGTAAAATAACTGTATTCATTATCCCAGAAAACACTTCCCACAGCCGCCCCATGCCCCATGTCCGTCAGAGCAGACAGACATTCACAGACACTCCGTCTCCAAAGCACTCCAGACACCGGGGTCGCGCATGCTCAGTCTAAGACGAGGACACGGAGGCTCAGAGACATGCGGCCACACAGCGAGGGGAGGCGCGGGGTCAGCTGCAGAGCTGACGGCGGCAGCGTGTGCGGAAGGGCTTGGCAGCTTGGCAGCGTTTGGTATACAGTAAGTGTGTATTAGATGCTTAAGAAATGGAGACAGGTACACCGCTACTTCATCCCCCAAGTCTTCTGACGTTCAAGTTCAAACTCCGCACCCTGCGTGGCGCCCTCCTTCCTGTGGGCTCCACCCCAGCCCCAAGACGGCGATCCTCGGCGGGCTCACGCACCAGCGCACCGAGGTGGCCGCTTCGGCACGGGACAGTGTGGCCACAGGAGGGGACTGAACACAGAGGGGAAGGGGGGCAGGTGGAGGTGCCCAGTCATTCTTCTATTCCGGCTTCACTGGTCGGGATCCTTTGAGCTTAGGTTTTTCAAACCTGAGGGTCGGCGGCCTTCCAAGCGTTACCCACCAGCCCCCGCTGGGCGGGGCCCAAACACAAAATGGCTTTCCTTTTCTCCACTCTCTGGCCCCATCTGGACAATGTCACATCTCCCCTGCCCTCTTTTAACCCCTGACCCCTTGGTCCCTGGGCGGCTGGCGCCGTCCAGACGCTGGCTCTCATGAGGGGGGCGGTTGCCAGGGGCTGTCCCACCGCACAATTGTTGGCCTGGCAGGGCTGGCTCTATTCAGCCTTGTCCAACGCAGCCAGGCCCCCGGGGCCTGCGAGCAGCCCCTCTCCTCCAAGGTGGCTGTCTCGGGTGAGCCCAGACCTCATCACCTTGCTCTGTGTCCTCTTGGACTTAGGGAGATGCACGCGTGCCCTGTCATGCCAAACGGTGCTCCCTCTGCTTTCTCCCGCCCCAAGGTCACCACCTGTTGTTGCCTGGGGGTGATGGTCAAGGACAACGGGGCAGCCACCAGCCCCTCGGCCTCCCTGAGGGTGGGCTTTGGTTCTCATCCAGCCGAGGTCCTGCAGGAAGCAGAACTGGACGCAGGAAGGGAGAGTTACACCAAGACGCTCTACAGAGGTGTGAACCAGCTTAAGGGAACCAACAGGGGCCAGCGGCAGCAGGAGGCTGGGAGCTCCAGCTCGGGGCTAGGGGTGGGGTGGGTGTCACCTGACGAAGCTGCAGGCATGTGAGGACAAAGCTAAGAAAGCCAAGAATACCCCGACCTCAACCGCGACCCACCGTCTCATCCCGGGGGGGGGCTTCCTATTGGCTGGCCCCAACAGGAAGTCAGAGGGCAGAGCCACCCAGGAAGTGCTCGCTGCTGGTCCCTGGGCCTCAGGGCAGGACAGAGGAGGACAGAAAGTGACTCATGGGGTGGGCAAGGGGTGGCACCCCGGGGAACGGTGGGCAGAGTCCGTCACCTATCTCTGGTGGCCAGGGCATCAGGAAAGGCTCATTCCACATCCATGACATTCCCCGTGTTTTAGAGAGGCGGTAGAGGGGGGCCTCTGAGGTGGGTGTGAGGACCCTGCAGGTTCAGCCCTCAGCCGGGAGCCGCCTGTGGGAAGCCAGGACTTGGCCTTGGTGCAAATGCAGTGGTGATGGTTTCCAGAGCACCACAGGGGCTGGGGGTGGCGGCAAGGGTGGGGGGCACAGGGCAATCCAGCCCCTTGAGATTGGAGGCCGCTCGGTGCATTTTCATGGGCTCCAGAGAGTAAGGCATAACTCATAGGCCTGGCGCAAGGATTACGAGGAGTAAAAACAATAGTCACCATTGATGGTGCGCCTGTGGTGGGCTGCGGGCTGTTTGGGACGCCGCCGAGTTGGAGATTCACAAAATGCACGAAGCGCTGGTCACACAGTAGGCATAAGTCCCCCTTTCCAGGAAGATCCTTGCAGTCCAGCCGCAAAGGATGACCCCTGACAATCTGCACCATCCAAAGGAGTGAGTTCCTCACCCCACGGTGCCCACCGCCCGCACAGGGGCTGCCCTGGCCTACAAGAGACTATGTTCCACCGGAAACATCCAGGTCCCCTCACTCAGCATCCACAGGTTCTGAGGCCCTGGGAGGGGAGGGGAGCAGCCCAGGGCCTTCCAGCCTGTGGGCAGAGTCAAGCGGAGCCCCTCCATCCTGGGCTTCCCTGTCCCCTGTGGCTCAGCACCCACTGTGTGACCAGCACATGTATGTTTCTGAGGCCAGTAGTGGACTCTGGATGATCATTTACAGATTGGAGGGGGGAAGGTAAAGCTGTTGATGCCTGTTTATGCGCCCTTTATGGGTCATAAAGAGATGGTACTGCTAGGGGCCACACTCCTCTGCCAGTCCCCCCCTCCACTGTCTCTTTCTGCCTATCTTTTATTGCCCACTCCTATCTTTCTCCCTCCCCAGGCCTCACCCTTGTGCAGATCCCAAGACCATAACCTTCCTCAAATTGCTGCTGGCTTTTCCTGACCTTCTGCCCCAGGCACAGAAGGTAACTTTATTAGCAGGGCTTGTGAGGGCTTGGCTGGGGCCCCAGCCCTGGATGGTGGAGGGGGTGGGGGGATCTGCCAGCGCAGCAGAGACCCAGAGCTGCCCAGGTTTGAGAAGGAAAGGGATTAAGGAATCCAATCCAGACTAATAATGTCCTATCTCTTGGTGTATTTTCCACCTGTCTGTAGCCTCTACCCCTTGGGGGTGGGGATGGGGTTAAATTCAGCCCGGATCTCCTTGTCTGTCCTTCCCCTGCACAGTGACAATGGGTTTGATGAAAGAGTGAGGTGGCTGACTGGGACAGGCACTCCCGTGTTACCAGGGCCCATTAGGGAGTCCCAGGTCTCCATCTTTGCACCTTAAAATGGACTCAGACCCCGGCTCTCTGTCTAAACCTTCTCATGATGGTGATAATAGTTGCCCATGGGTGTGGGCAGCCCTCCTCAGTTTGATAGGACGTAAAGGGGACATGGAATCAAATGACCAGGCTTCAACCAGAACCCCCTGTTCACTTGCACAGGGACTGAACCTCACTGTCCTCATCCTCCAAGTGGAGCCACGATCCCTACCTCACAGACACCGTGAGAGGGCTCAATGCATGTTTGCTGGAAGGGCTTGCCTTGTGCAGTAAAGTGGAAAGAGGACAGCTTTGTAGTCATGGAGACTTGGGTTCAGCTCTCGGCATCACCATTGGGCAAGTCTGCTCTCTGCACCAGACTTGCCAGTTTGCAAAATGGAGACAGTGAAGCCCACTTTTTGGGTGTTGTGAGAATTGGAGCAAAGTGTGTCTATAGTAAATGCTCAGCAATGGCGGCAGCCGGTACTGAGGCTGAGAGGAGATGTTAGAGGTCCCATTTCACAGGGAGGAAACTGAGGCTCCAGGAGGATGGTCAGATGAATGGTGGAGCCCGGTCAGCTGGGCCTGTCTGATGCCCACCCATCCCACTGCTCACCCTGCCCTTCTACCCCCTTGACTGACCCCAGCAGAAGTGTTGCTCCTGGAGTGGGCCCAGCTAGCCTTGCATCTCAGCCACAGGCCCGGGGTGAGCATGGCCAGTGTGGCATCTGCCTTCATTCCCTGAAACTGAGTGACAAGCTAATAGCCATTCCCCAGGGTCCTGCCTTCCACCACCAGCAAGGGACAGATGTTGATGGCATCCCGGGGGTGGGTCTCACCATTTGTCCCCCAGCATTCAGACCAGCTCTGTGGCTTGGGGGTGTTGGGAGGGCATGGCCAGGGGGGTGCACAGTCTTCCTCCAGTCCTGATTCTCTTGAGTCATTCTACTGTGGTGCCCAACCCATGTTTGTTTTGTCTTTCTGGGTTTCAGCCCTTTGGCCAGCGGGAGGTTAAAGATTACTGAGGCAGCCGACAATAAAAGTGCCCGGTGTGCCGGCCTTTGACCATCTATTAGAAGGCAGTGGGATCACCTTCTACACAACCGTCACAACGGTGAAAGTGGCGAGGGTGTGGGCGAGGGGCACACCCTCCTTGTATTAATATTAAGAGGACAGTCGCTGCTGCCTGGGCAATCAGGCCAAGTTTCTCTTTCATCTGAAGCCAGGGCCACAATGTGGCATTGTTCTCTGTCTCAAAGGCCACTGTGCGGCCCCAGAGTGGACTCAGGTGGACTCCACCTGGCAGAGTAAACACTCACCCAGAGGTGGACGGTGGCAATGAAGAGAGGAGCTCTCTCTTTCTCTTAGAAGAGATACTTCCTTCCAAGTGAGTCTGAAAATCAGAGACCTCGAGGTGTTGTTAGACCCCCCAATCTGGGCCTCAGTTTCCTCATCTGGACCTTGGTGGTCAGCCTACAGTCCACACCCCAGGGAAGGTTCTTAATTTTTTCCATGCTGTTGGAAGGTGAAGGACCCCTTCCTAGAACCATGTTTTCCTAATGCATAATATAAAACCAGACGATTGCGAAGGAAATTGATTATATTGAAATACAATTATCAAGATAATTAAAATCAAGTTTGAGATACAGAAATACATGTGCTTCCTTCTGAATGTATTAAATCATAAGCACTTACCAACTATTAGATCTATCAACTACTGTAATTTGAAAGTAAGGATGAGCGAACATTACATTGCATGATATCTACAAGAGCAAAGTCGCAGGCACTATTTGTACTTCTGAGGTTCCCCCGCCCCCTTTTTTTTGCCTAGATCTCTTTGAAAACAGTTTTATTTTGAGATAGGTATAGACTCACAAGAAATTGCAAAACTCGTAGAGCGGTCCCATTTACCCATCACTCAGCTTGCTCCAACGGTGAAATCTGACATAATTATGTACATTATCAGAACCAGGACATTGGTGGGCACAATATGATGAACTAGATTAGAGACCTTAACTCAGATTTCACCAGTGTGTGCATGCGCTGGTCTTCGGGGCATGTTTCTGATATAGCCCTCTGGCATTTTATCACACTTGTAGATTAGTAATGCCACCATCAAAGTCAAGATGCAGAATTCTCCCTCATGATGGAGAAGCCCCCTCATGCTGCCGCTTCTTAGTCCCACCCACCCCTCTTTCCTCACTGCCTCCTCCATCCCACTAATCTGTTCTTCATCATGTATAAATAGTAATAGTTAACCTGTGCCAGGTACTGACCCAGCACTTTCGCATGCTCCAAAGAGGTCAAAGCTGAGGCTCAGAGAGGTTGGGTAATTGCCTGCGGTTGCTCAGCAATACAAGCAGAACGGGTGCCGCCTGGGTCTAGGTCTTCTCCCTTCATCCTCTCCTACGAACCTCATAATCTCCGGAAGGAATAACCTTGGACACAAATTGGGAAACCTGGGCTCTGTTTCCAGCTCCACCTCCCAGTAGCTCTGTGATGCAGGGCATCTGAACCTCTCTGAGTCTCAGTGTTTTCAGCTGGAAGATGGGGGTCTCAGTGCCCAGGTAGTACGAGGGGAAGGCATGATAAGCTCACCTTGATGAGGATGCATGCTGGATACACTTGGAGGGAACAGGGCTCTCACTTTGGTGGAGCTCCAGGCATCTCCTCTGGGTGAGCTGCCGCCACCCCAGTGGAGTGTGTGTGTGTGTGCGTGCGTTGATGGTGATGGAGCTGGTGTGTATGTGTGTGTGGTGGTGGCGTTCAGAGCCAGGGAAGAGCCAGAGCCTGGGGAAGCTCAGTGGCTACACACACACACACACACACACACACACACACACACACAGTGAGAGCAAGAGAGCAAGAGTGAGAGAGAGAGAGAGAGAGAGAGAATGCTTGGTGGCCAGAGCACCTGGGCCGAGTTCCTGGGTTATAGGTAGCTGGGAGAAGGTGGAGGTGGTATCTGGAAGAATTCTGTGCTACTAGTTGCCAGAGAAAATTGATAGAAAACTGTCTACGTTTAGACTATAATTGATTGAATAAACAAAGAAGCCCATATATGTCATCAAAGTAACACACCATAGAGTTTTCTGAATTCATTGAAATCTTTTGATTGCAAATGACAGATCTCCAACTCAAATTGCCTTAAGGGGGAAAGAGTTCATGTGATAAAATGTCCTTCAGGGCAGGGGTACAGCTGCCCTCAGGATAGCTGGAGATGGGAGATGGGGGCTTAGACATCACTGTTCTCTCCCCTTCCCATCTTTCTCTCTCTCCATTTTATAACCGCAGTTTCTCTAAATGCATTCTGTCTCCATGTGCCTGCAAAACATATCTGGGAGGAGTTTATGACCCCAGGCAGTTCCTGAATCATACCCTTCTAGTTTAGTGACTTGATAGGGAAGATGACCCTTCTCCATAAGCTCCATCCAGAAAACATGCTGGAGAACGACCCAACTGACCATCTTGTATCCCATAGCTATGTTTGGACCAATCACAGTGACCAGCGGACTCAGCCTTGACTGTGAGCTCATCCCTGTGGTTAGGAGGTGGGACCTGTTCCCCTGCCACCTAATTGGGGAGCTGTGCTAGGCTGAAAAAGCAGTAGGATGGGAGGTCTCAGAATAGTGCCTGGATGTCCAGGGAATTGTCTGGAAATGTCTAGAGAAGCTCTTCTAGGACAACAAGTGAATTCTGGAACTGCCAGTGAGTAACGAACAACAGCACGGATCACTCGGGGAACCCCTGAATGCATGCTTAGAAATGTTTATTGAAATTATTTAATGTCCCATCCAAATATGTAGCTGCAAAGAAATCCAGACTAAACTAGCAAAGATACAGTATATGGCCTCAATTTAAAGAGGCAGACCAATAGACTTCACCCATCCATTCATCCATCCATCCATTCATCAAATGTTTGTTGAGTGCTCACAATGTGCTAGGTGTTGGACAGAAATTGAGTGAAGCAGACATAGCTGCTGCCTCAGTTTAACTCACAAACCTGCCAGGGCTCTCCAGTGCCTAAGAGCAGAGTGGAAATTGCTCAGCCTGGCATTTCAGGCATCAACCATCCAGCACCTACCTTCCCTTCTAACCTCATCTTCACTCCCCTCATGGGATGACCTGTGGTTCCCTGCAATTACTGTGCCTTGGCAGGCCTCTATGCTTCGGTTTGTGCTGTTGACTCTGCTTGTCATGCTCTCCCCCAGTCTCTTCCTAACCTTGTCTGAAGCCCCTTCAAACCCTGGCTCATATGCCACCTTGTCTCTGAAGCCTGTATTCCCACAATCTTTGTAGGGAATGGAGTGTCATGACACTCAGATGCTGAGGGTCAAGTGGACAATGCAAAGGGTCTTTGTGGCATGGAATGACTGCCTTTTCTTGGAGTGGGATTCACCTGAAGCCCAGGACTGTGGGCCCTCGTGTGAATCCCCATTGATTTCTGAGGTCTTTGACTCTGTTTTCTCAAAGCAGAAACATTGGTTTACAGCTTATTTACAAAATTGCTAGCTCATTTGGTCCTCCAACTAACCTGGAGAGCAGGGATAGTAGCCCACTTTGAAGACAGAAAAGCCGAGGCCCAGGAATTTCTATTTCTGTCAACACTATAGACAAAAAGGGTAATTCTCTTACTGGAATCAACTAAAAATCTTGGATTGAAAGAATCCTAAATGCATTTATGAGTTGGCAAGAAAATAAGGTATATGCAGACAGGAAATAAGTGAAGACAGAGACTCAGGAAGGTGAGCAGAGGGCTGAAGCTAGCTTGGACTTGAGGATATTTGTTGAGCCAGGTATAATTAAGCATTGATTTTATATATTCTGAGATGAGGAAGTAAAAGTTTAAGAGTGAACTAGAAATCAGTGTCCCCTCCTAAGACCACAAGGAACACTGCCTATCTTGGACCTGGGGACTGGGTGGAAGTGGAAATGAAGCTTCCTCTCAGAATTTGTCACCAACACAGTTTGTAGCCTGAATTAACACAACCTGGGATCCCAAAGAACTTCAAGCCAAAACTTTATCTTAAAGTGGCCCCATCCTGATAGTGAGTCCAGGTACTTGACAGAAGAGAACATAAATTCTTTCAAAAGGAAACCACTTCCATCCTAGGCTTTAAACACTTTGTATAAAGTTCCATGGAAAATGAGCAACTCTGATTTAAAAATCACTAGACATACAAGGAAACAGAAGAGAGAGAGAGAGAGAGAGAGAGAGAGAGAAAGAGAACAAAATCAATCAGACTTTGAAAAACTTCAAATATTAGGACTATACAATAAAAGAAAAAATACATTTAATATATTTAAGAAATAGGAGGTTTAAAATGAGTGAGTAAAAAGTAGATTAGAAAATGAACTCCTAAAAAAAAAGAAAATGCATTCTTAAAAATGAAAAATATATATAATAATTGGAGTTACAAACTCAGTGGACAGATTTAATACAAGGTTAGATAAAAGTTAAGAGAGAATTAGTGAATTTGAAGATGGAAATAAGAAAATTATTGATAGCCCAGATAAAGAGACAAAGATGAAAATATGAACAGGAGGCTGAGACTTAAAAGATAGAGTGAAGAATGAAATGTAGCCTAATCACATCTCCAAAAGCAAAGGAGAGGAGAGAAGAGAGTGGAGGAATAGTGGGAGATCAAGGAGGGCAGGGAATGGGGCAAAGCCAAAAAAAAAGGGTGAGAACTTTCCAGAACTGAGGGAAGAACAATCCTCAGAAGCCCAATAAATTCTAAGCAAGTTAAGTTAAAAGAAAAACATAACACAATGAAACTGTAGCAAAAACAAAAGATTTTGTAAGCAGGAGTGTAAAAATAGATTTAACATAAAGGAAGGACAAGGTGACAGGTGACTTCTCAACAGAAACAATTAGAGCCAGGGCATAGTGGAATGATATCTTGAAAATATTGGGGAAACATTGCCAATTCTATACCCAGTGAAAGTATCTTTTAACAATGGGAATTAAATACAGGTATTTTTATATAAACAAACCCCAGAAAATCTGCCACCAGTAGACCCTCACTATAGGAATTCTAAAAAATATACTTTAAGCAGATAGGAAATGATCCCAGATGAAAAGTGTGAAGCGAGAGAAGGAATGAAGAACTAAGAAAGTGCTAAAATGTGGGTAGAAATGGCTTCATGTGGAGTATATAAAACAAAGTATGGGAGCACGGGACATGTGCATATAGAATAGGTGTTCATCAGTGGTTGTGATGATGATGATGTTGATGGTGAACACGACTTGGAGGATGGAAACATAGAATGAGTGCAGAATGAGTTGCATACAAAACCCAGTGCTCATTACTTCAAGTGCCCTCTTTAATGCCCATCACTCAGTTACCCATCCCACTACCCACTTCTCTTCCAACAACCCTCAGTTTGCTCCCTATAGCTAAGAGTCTCTTATGGTTTGCCTCCATTTCTGTTTTCCTCTTATTTTATTTTTCCTTCCCTTCACCTATGTTCATCTGTTTTGTTTCTCAAATTCCACACATGAGTGAAATCATATGGTACTTGTCTTTCTTTGACTTAATTCACATTGCATAATACCCTCTAGTTTCATCCACAGCGTTGCAAATAGCAAAATTTCATTCTTTTTGATGGCTGCGTAAATATTCCATTGTGTGTGTGTGTGTGTGTATGTGTGTACACACACATATACACATTACCTCTTCTTTATCTATATATATTATATATATATATATTACCTCTTCTTTATATAAAATATATATTAATATATATATTACCTCTTCTTTATCCATTCATCTGTTGATGGACATCTGGGCTCTTCCCATATTTGGAAATCATGGACATTGCTGCTATAAACATTGGGGTGCATGTGCCCCTTTGAATCACTATGTTTGTATCCTTTGGAAAAATACCTAGTAATGCAATTGCTGGGTCATAGGGTAGCTCTGTTTTTAACTTTTTGAGGAACCTCCATACTGTTTTCCAGAGTGGCCACACCACTTTGCATTCCCACCAACAGTGTAAGAGGGTTCCCCTTTCTCCACATCCTCACCAACTTCTGTTGTTTCCTGAGTTGTTAATTTTAGCCATTCTGACTGGTGTGAGGTGGTATTTCATTGTGGTTTTGATTTGTATTTCCCAGATGCTAGGTGACGTTGATCATATGGTTCTTGTCCTTTCTTTTATTAATATGGTGTATCACATTGATTGATTTGTGGATGTTGAACACCCTTGCAGCCCAGGGGTAAATCCCACTTGGTTGTGGTGAATAATCCTTTTTATGTACTGTTGGATCCTATTAGATAGTATCTTGGTGCAAATTTTTTCATCCATGTTCATCAGGGATATTGGTCTGTAATTCTCCTTTTTGGTGGGGTCTTTGTCTGGTTTTGGGATCAAGGTAATGCTGGCCTCATAGAATGAATTTTCTTTCCATTTCCATTTTTTGAAACAGTTTCATAACAGATATTAATTCTTCTTTAAATGTTTGGTAGAATTTCGCTGGGAGGCCATCTGGCCCTGGACTCTTGTTTATTGGGAGATTTTTGATTACTGATTCAATTTCTTTGCTGGTTATGGGTCTTTTCAGGTTTTCTATTTTTTTCTGTCTTAGTTTTGGTAGTTTATGTGTTTCTAGGAATGCATCCATTTCTTCCAGATTGCCTAATTTGAACTATGTCTTTTCATTTAATGTACATCCATTGCAGATAGTAGTTAGCTGGGTTTTGCATTTTTATCTAGTCTGAGAGCCTTGCTTTTTGGTTTAGTGTGTGATCTATTTATATTTAATGTAATTACCCATTTGGTAGGGTTTAGGTCTATCATTTTCATATTTGTTTTCTATATGTCTCTCCTCTTTGTTCTTTCTCTTTTTCTGTCTTCTCCTGTGTTAGTAAAATTTTCTGATGTTTTATTTAAATTCGTTCGATGGCTTTATAGCTCTATATTAGCATTATTTTTTAATGGTTGTCCTAGAGATTACAATAGGCATCTTTAATTTATCTACTTAGAGTTTATATTGAAATACTTCAGATAAATGTAGGACTCTTGAAACAATGGTTTTGTCTAAAGCTATCATCGCATATATCACATCTGTATTCATCATAAACCCAACAATACAGTGTTGTTAGATTTGTTTTAAGCAATCATATGCCTTTTAAAGACATTAAGACAAAAAATATACATCCCAAAATTTATCCACGCATTTGCCATTTCTGGTGCACTTTATTCTTTCCTATAGATCTAAATTACCGTCTGGTGTCATTTCCCTCCAGTTTCATTTATTCTTTCTTGTAAAGTGGAACTAATTACATAATTTTTTGTCTCTATTTTGCTCTTATTTTTGAAGGACAGTTTCTTGGTTGACAGTTTTATTTTTCTTTGAGTACTTTGAATATGTAATTTGAATACATTTTAGTCTTCACTGTTTCTGATGAGAAGTCAGTATTTAATTGTATTCTTTTTCCTCTTTATGTAATGTGCCATTTTTCTTGACTGCTTTCAAGAATTTCTCTATATCTTGGATTTCAGCCTTTTAATTATGGGGTGCTTAGGTGTCATTTTCTTCGTATAAATCCTGCTTAGGGTTTGTTTAACTTCTTGGTCAGTAACTCTACATTTTTTTACCAAATATGGGAACTTTTAGACCATTGTTTCTTCAAATATTTTTTCAGACCACTTCTTTCTTTGTTCTCCTTTTCTTTGTTCTATATATCTCCATTTATACATATGTTGGATTTCTTGATATTCTTTCATAGTTCTCTGACATTCATTTTTCTTTGATCGTTTCTCTCTGCTTGGGATTGGACAGTATTTACTCATTTATTTTCAAGTTCACTGATATCTTTCCTTCTGCCATCTCCAATATGCTGTTAAGCACTTGTAGTGAATTTTGATTTTTCATTTCAGTTATGTACTTTTCATTCACAGAATATTTGACTTTTTAATAGTTTCATCTTCTTTGTTAAAGTTTCCTATTTGTTCACTCATTAAGTTCACATTTTTGCTTAATCTTTTAAAATACCACATTTCTGAAGCCACTGGATGGCTCAATCGGTTAAGCACCTGACTCTTGATCTAAGCTCAGGTCTTGATCTCAGGGCCATAAGTTCAAGCCCCACATTGGGCTCCATGGTGGCCGTGGAGCCTACTTAAAAATGATAAATAATAAAATACTACATTTCTTTTTATATATTGTAAGTAACTATAATAGCTACTTTTAAGTCTTTGTTTGCTAACCCAATGTCTGTGCCCATTTGGAGTTTCTATTGGCTGTCTTTTACCCTGCATATGTATCACATTTTCCTGTTTATTTGCATGTCTAGTACTTTTTTGTTGAAAACTAGACTTTATAGACAATACATTGTTGTGATTCTGGATTCTGTTTTTAAAGGATTGTTAGTTTTTTGTTTTGTTTTTGTTTTTGGCTTTTGTTTTGTTTGTTTTGTCCTAGAAGGCAGTTAATTTGGCAGGACTCAGTCTTTGAATACCATACCTTTCATCCTCAATTTCTCAAATTCTAGCTGTATTTTTAGCTTGGCTCTCTGGGTGCACCCCTACTCCACTATAGTTTGGTGGTTGGCCAAGGATTTGAACAGAGTTTATACCTACATTTTGGCATTCACTCTTTCTCTGACTTCCTTGTTCCTTTGGTTTCTCTCTTAAATTTTTAGCTGTCTGTCAATCCTGAGCTGTGACCTCTAAAGCCAGTAAGGATTCAACTTTCTGCTGCCTGAGCTCTCAAAGCTGGGGAATGCCCTTAGTAAAAAAAAAAAAAAAAGCAGCCAACTTACAAACCTTTTCCAGTGTAGTTCTATCTTTTAAAGGCAGACTCTTCCGTGATTTCTGCCTGCTTTTTTGCTGGGCTCCCTGAGTTCTCCTCTCTATATATAAAATTAGCAATCAGCCAGGGATTTGGGCAGAGTTTACACTGATATTTTTAAGTCTTGTTCTTCTGTTGCTCTCTTGCTTTCAGGAACCCCCTCCCCACCAACTCCCATCAATACATTTCCAGCTACTCTGCAAGCCCTGAGCTATCTTCCCCATGTCCTCAAACCTGTAAACATAAGGTTTTCTGCCATGGAATTTGTAAGGATTGGAGATCACTCTTAGTCACCTCAGAGGAAAAAAAATCCATATATTTGCAATTCTTTCCCATTGCAATGGTCATCGTTTGTGACAAAAGTCTCTGGTTTCTGCCTTCTTTTGATTGCTTTACAATACCTTCAAATGGAGGCATCGGTGAGTGTCCAACTCATGATTTCAGCTCGGTCGTGATCTCAGGGTCCTGAGATCGAGCCCCACGTTGGGCTCCACATCTGGGTGGGGAGCCTGGTTGGGATTCTCTCTCTTCCTCTCCCTCTACCCTTCCCCCAGCTTGTGCTCTATCTCTCTCTAAAATAAATAAATAAAATCTTAAAACAACAACAACAACAATACCTTCATGCCTTTAAATGGTTTTTCTTTTGATAAGTTTTTCCTGGACCTTACAACTGTTACCTTTGCAAGTAGTTGCCCAACCAATTCACTCTGCCATTATAATAAGCCAAAAATCTAAGAGGTATTCATTTTCCAGAGAATAAAAAAAGAGGGAATACTTTCCAACTAATTTTATGTGACCAGCATAATCTTGTTGTCAAAGACATAATAAGAATGGAAAATTACAGGCCAATCCTTCTCATGAAGATAGATGCTGAAATCCTAAATAAAATTTAAGCAAGTTGAGTCAAATGATTTATTTAAAAAGATAATATATCATGACCATATATTATTTACTTCAGAAATGCAAGGATGGTTTAATATTTGGGAAATCAACCCATTTGATCCACTATATTTTCAGAAAATGCAGAAAAAGGATATTATCATTTGATAAAATTCAACATGCTCTCCCAATTAAAAAAAAAAAAACCTAGCAAACACAGAATAGAAATAAACTTCCATACTCTGGTAAAGAGTATATATTTTAAAATCTACAGTTATTATCATCTCTATCTTTTCCCCTTAATATAGAAAAGAAGACACTATTTCTCACTTACATATCCGAAAGAATTCACCAGGGAATCTGTATGTGCAAGGACATTTCTTTTTGGGAAGATTTTAAATTACAAAATAATTTTTAAATATTTATATACTAGTCACATTTAAAATTTCTTCTTGTATCAGTTTTGAACAGTTGCATTTTTCTATAACTTTGGACATTTCATCTCAAGGTTCAAATACTTTGGAAAATATTCATAATGAGTCCATAGAATCTGTAGTGATTTCATTTCTAAATTGGTAATCCATTCCTTGTTTCTTGTCTGATTTTTCTGAATATTTATCAATTTTAATCATATTTTTTTGAAGAATAATTTTTGTCTTTATTATTTCCTATTTTTGTCTTTCAGCCTTTCTTCTTTTGTTATATGTGCTTGTGAGACCATATATGTTTCTCTGATCACAGCTTTAGTTCTGTGACATGTTTTTATGTGCTGTGTTTTTATAATAATTTCATTCAGAATATTTTCTAATTTCTTTCTGATTTATTGTAGACCAAGTGGTTATTAAAAGAGTTTTACTTCACTTCTAAACATTTGGAGGTCTTTTTAAGTTATTATTTTCCTTTTGTTACTGATTTCTGGCTTAATTCCACCATGGCCCCAGAAAAAACTTTGAACAATTTCAATCTTTTCAAATTTGTTGGGAATTGCTTTATGGTCCTCACTATGGTTCCAATGTCTTAAAAATGTTTTTTAAACTTTATCTTGATTTTCTTCTTGTTCTTAAAAGGCACATTGGTCTCCCGAAAGCCGTTTCATTCTAACTGAAAGCAGAATTCCATTACCTCATAATTTAATTAATCACACTTTTATTGCTAAACATTTAGTTCATATCCAGTCTTCTGTGATATTAAAAACTGTGCAATGGACATCTTTGTAGCTCCTTTTTGTGCACTTCTGTGGCTCTGTCAGAGAATCAGAAATGCATAGCACAGTGATTGAGGGCAGGGCTCTGAGCCAGATTCCTGGGTTCAAAGCCTCGTCTTTTATCTTGTTAAAAATACACATTCCTGGGCTCTCCCTCAGGCCACTTGAATCAGTGGTATCCTAGGAGATTCTCATGCTTCTACAAGTTGGAGAACTATTACTCTAAAAAGAGGGGCTGAAATGATGAAGATACATTGACTAGAATTGCCAAAGCACAACAGCTGAGTATAAATGTTCTGGAAGGAAGGAGAGAGAGAGAAAGAGGGAGAGAATGAGGGAGAGGAGGGGACAGCTATACAGGTATTTTCTCTGCAGCATTAACT
The DNA here is from genome assembly GCF_004348235.1 of Phoca vitulina. Classification (NCBI taxonomy): domain Eukaryota; kingdom Metazoa; phylum Chordata; class Mammalia; order Carnivora; family Phocidae; genus Phoca; species Phoca vitulina. Next base: position 66,174,768 of record NW_022589710.1, on the reverse strand, counting down.
TCCTTGGATTCTTTTGCCTCTTCCCAAGGTGTTCCCAAACGTGTGTTATAAACCAGGCATTCTGGGATCTTCCTCTGTCCTCCAGCCATGCCCACGAGGAAAAGCAGAGTATTCTCAGAGATAATATTTAGGGGGTTTTAACTCATAGTCCTGGGTTTTGGTGGGTTCTGGTGGCTGCCAGATTGAATTGATTTCCATTTCACCTCGGGGGCTAAGTAGAGTCATGTCCAGGTACTTCTCTTGGCGCCATGCCAACAGCAGCCTCACTCCTGTTGGAGTTCCAGGTTCCAGTGACAGCCTGCAGGGGATCCTCTATCAAGATCTTCCCATTAATATTTGCTTTCAAATATTAATTTTGAGACCCTCACCTGAGGGATGTCTTTCGCTAGAGAGGACCTCATTTCTCAGGCCCAGCTTAACATTCATTTTTCCCACTCATGCACTCAACAAATAGATATGAAACACAACAAGGCAAATCACAGATTTAACAAATATTTATTATAAAATTCTGTGGTAGTTACTGTCTAGTGGCTGGGCACACAGTAGGAAATAGAAGAGATCCAACTCTCTGCCCTTCATGGAGCTTATATTCTGTTAGGTGAAGAGAGAAAATAAACTAAATGAGTGAAATATGCTATACTGATTTATCAAGAACAGCTACAGAAGAAAATAAAGCACAGGAAGGAGATAGGAAGTGATAGGAATGGTTTGCAATTTACTGCATTCACGAATTAATTACTTGATATTATTTTAGACTTACAGGAAAGTTGCAAGAATAGCACAAATATTTTTTAGACACTCTTCATCCAGACTACCCACATGCTAATATTCTACTACATTTACTTCTTCTCCCTCTCTCTTTTTTCTGCCTATTTCTTTCTCTCTCCTCCCTCTTTCTCTCTCATGAACTATTTAAGAATGCAATGTAGATATTATGCCGCTTTACCTCTAAATATTTCAGGGTCTGTACTTCCTAAAAACAAAGATTTCTCTTACCTAACTACAGTCCAATCATCAAATTCAGGGAACCAATATTGGTACAAAACTATTATAAATTGTCATCCTTATTTGGATTTCATCAGATTGTCCCAATGATGTCCTTTATGCTAGAAGAACGCCCAAGGTCACCCACTCTACCCATTTGTCATGCCTCTTCAGTCTTCTGTTCCATGACACTGACACATTTGAAGAGTGCAAGCCAGTTATTTGGTAGGATGGGTTGTTGATGACTCCTCATATTCAGATTCAGGTTAGGAACTTCTGTGGGAAAATCACAGAAGGGATATGTCCTCATGCATCATATCAGGAGGCATATATTGCCATTTAATTGTATTGGTGGCAATGTGAACTTTAATCATTTGGTTAAGATGGTGTCTGCTAGGTTTCTCCAATGTAGTTACTTTTTTATCTTTTGTAATTAAAAAGTATCACATGGGGAGACTCTTTGAGACTATGTAAATATCTTGTTATTCCTCAAACTTTTATCCACTAGTTTTGGCATCCATTGATAACTCCAGGTGGAATTATTTATTAGTGTTCTTATCATCATCATTATTATTACCAGATGGTGATTTTCTAATTATGTCATTCCTTCTACTTTTCTTCGTTGGCTTTCTACTGTAAGGAAGAATTTTACTTCTCATGTATTTATTTTTTATTTATGAGTCAGAATGACCTCATAGATTCTTACCTTGTTCTGCAGGTTATCATCCCTTGTCGTCATTATTTATTTTGATGCTTTGTTTCAAATTGGCCCACTGAAAGCCCCCCTCAATCTGGCTCTGTGATTTTCACATATTTCCTTCAGTTTGGGGTACTTCTTTACTTTTTGCCACAAGAAGATATTCAAGCTCTTCTCATACTTTCCCTGCTCCAGCCCTGGAATCAGCCACTGATTCCTTTTAGTGGAGAATGGAGTATTTATAAACTGAGATTTTGTCTATACATATGCTGATTGCTACTCAGCTCTGTTAACACACAGAGCTGGGGAATTTCACGCACACACACATACACACACTCATGTATGCAGCCATACACATTTATATTTATTTCTATATCTAGCTATCTATGTATATTAAAACTATGAGTTCACATTAATAACTCCAAATCCAAATAATGCTTCATGGTCCATTTTATATTTCCCCCTCTCTGTATTTGCAATTCCTTTCTTGACAGTGAGAAGCCTGGCTCCCATTATCAATGTATTTACTTATTTGTTCTATTCTGGAATGTGCAAAGAGTAGTTTCAGAATTGATAACCCATTCCTTTGCAAAAAGGAAGACTGCTAATTAGAATTCAGTATTTGTTTAAAGTTCTTATTTTCTATTGTCCGAGGGCATATAATGCAAATATTGGGTTCAACAGTTACTTAGTTCTTTCCTTTCAATATAGTTATGTCCTTTGTTTGAAGTATCACTCTGTATTCTGTTTGTATTCTCATTTAAGTCCCCTTCTTTGTTCATTTTCTTTTTTTGAAAGAAACATTAACATGGTCAGGATTATACAAAATATTATAGTCAGAAAAGTAAATTCCACTGTCCCCCATCTTCTCTATTCTTCCCACTGCAAACGTGCCCAAGCCCTGCACGTAGCTGTTACGGACTGAATGTGTAGCTTGGAAGTCTGTATGGTGAAGCTTTAACCCCTGGCACCTCAGAATGTGACTGTATTTGGAGACAGGGTCTTTAAAGAAGTAATTAAGGTTAAGTGAGGTCATATGGGTGGGCTGGTTCCTTTTAGAAGAGGAGATCAGGACACAGATAAGCACAGAGGAAAGATGGCCATCTACAAGCCAAGAAGAGAGGCCTCAGAAGAAACCAACCCCACCAACACCTTGATCTTGGACTTCCAACCTCCTTACTGTGAAGAAATAAATTTCTGCTCTTTCATCCCCCAGTCTGTGATACTTTGTTATGGAAGCCCCAGCAAACTGATACAGTAACCAACCTCACTAGTCCTTGGTTTCTGTCTTGTTTCTCTTTGTTCAAATGAGCAGATGTGTGCATATTTCCTTATTTCTCCTTTTCTCTTACACTAAATATAGTATATTATAGTATGCTTGCATTTTCACTTAATACTACATCCTAGAAATCACTCCACATCAGTACATCAATTGCTGAATAATAAATCAACCATAGATTCCAAGAATAAACCCCACTTGATCAGGACATATCATTCTTTTAATACATTATGGTATTAAATTTTCTAATAATTTATTTAGGATTTTCACATCTGTGTTGATAAGGGATAAAGGTCTGTAATTTTCTTTTCTTGTAGTATCCTTGTCAGGTTTTGGTGTTACTATTATTTGTCCTAATAAAAGGGGTTAGGAAGTGTTCCCTCTTTCTCTACTTTTTGGAAAATAATTGTATAAAATTGGTGTTATTTCTTCCTTAAACATTTGGAAGAAATTGCCAGTGAAATCATTTGGGTCTTTTTTTTCGTGTTTGTTTTGTTGGGGAAAGGTGAGGAAAGAGTTTTTAAATTACAGATTCAATGTTTAACAGACATGACTGCTAAAATTTTCTGTTTCTTCTTATGTCAGTTTTTATTAGTTGTGTTTTTCAAGGAATTTGTCCATTTAATCTAAATTGTTGGTGTTTTAAAGTAAAATAGGCTGGTCTAGGAGAGGCTCTCTGAGAAAGCAATATATGAGCAGCCACCTGAAGGAGGAGAAGAAGCACACCATGAAGATGACTGGGAAAATATATATCAGAGGGGTGCCTGGGTGGCTCAGTTGGTTAAGCGTCTGCCCTTGGCTCAGGTCATAATCTCAGGGTTCTGGGATCGAGTCCCACATTGGGCTCCCTGCTCAGCAGGGAGCCTACTTCTCCCTTTCCCTCTGCTCCTTCCTGCCACTTGTACTCTCTCTCTCTTGCTCTTGATTTCAAATAAATAAAATTAAAAAAAATTATACCAGAAGGAGAAAACAGAAGGTGCAAAGTCCCTGAAGCATGCATGTACCTGGTGTGTTGAAGAACAATAAGCAGGCCAGTGGAGAGCAAGAGTGAGAGTGGGGGGAGGGGGATGATGGTGATGAATTCAGCAAGGTAATGGAGCCCAGACAACTTAAGACCATCTAAGCCATTGTAGGGTCATTGGTTTTTATTCTGAGCAATTGAGGGTTTCAAGCAGAAGAGTGTTGTGATTTGACTTATGTTTCAAAAGTCAGACTGACTATTGAGAATAGACTCAAGGATGGAAAGAGAAAGACCAGATTGGAGGGCCTTGGTCCAGGTAGATGGCTGTGCATGTAGTAAGAACTGGCATATCTGGAAAGCCTTTTAATGCAGAACAAGTGGGATGCACTGATGGATTGGATGTTGGGTGTGGGACAAAAGAAAAGGACAAGGAAGACTCTGAGGGTTTTAGCCTGAGCAATGACCATTTACTGAGTTAGGGAATATTGCGGGAGGGGCAGGTTTGAGGGAGAGAGTTCAGAACTTGGTCTTGGAGAGGTATTATTAGTTTATTATTAGGCACCCAGTGAGGAGTTAGAGCAGGTGGTTGGTACATGCAAGAAGAGTTCAGGGGGTAGGGATATAAATTAGGGAGTGATTGTCATGTGGATAGTATTTAAAGCCATTTGACAGGTGGATGTCACCAAGGGGGTGAGTGTAAATTGAGAAGAGGTCTAAGGGATGATTCTGGGGCTGTCCTATGTCCAGAGGTTGAGAGATGAGGAGGGACCAGGAAAGAGACTGCTGACCAGTAAGATAAGAAGAAACAACCAGGGGCATAGGGCTTCCTTGAAGCCCACTGGAGAGGAGGGAGAGGTCAACCTTACTATAGCCAGTGGGTCTGGTACAGTGAGGACTGAGCGCTGACCACTGGATTTAGCAATGGAGGTCACTGGTGACCTTGACAAGAGCAGCTGGGCAGAGCTGGAGAGCCAAAGCCAACAGAGTGCCTTCAAGAGGGAATGGGAAGATAGTAATTCAACCAAGTAAGTACAGACAACTCCTTTCAAGAATTTGCTCTTCTTGGAGAAACAGGGTGGCACGTGGGAGAGATGTGAAGAAAGTACAGCATATTTTAATTAAAGCCACAAACACAAGAGCCCATTTTCTCCTACCAAGAGTGTGTCATTGCTATAGCACTCTGGGGACTCAGAGGTGAAGGAAACACCATCCCTGCCCCCATACAGTTCAGGACCAGAGATAGGTCTACCGAGATTGAAAGCCCAGTGTGAGACGTACTATGATGCGGAAGTCCAGGGGCTAGTGGGACCCTGCAGAGAGGCCTGAACCATCTGAGCAATCAGGGAGACCTTCCTGGAGGAGGTGGTGCTGGGTTGAGACTTGAACAGGAGGTAAAGGTGTCTCTACCCTTAGGAGGGTCATGGAAGGCTTTTCCATGATCTGCCTAGTCAGTTACCTTGCCTTTATTTTTGCACAATGTTCCCCATCCTTGTCTCCTTAGAACTGGTACTGGTATTGGTATAGGTGTAGGTCATTTATCTGGATTCCATTTATGTGTATCAGACACCTTCCATACCCAGATGCCAAGCTTGGTAGTTTGCCCGGCATTATCTCAGTGAGTCTTCAGAGAAGCACCAAACGGCCCCTTGCCTTCCTTGATGATTGAAGATTCCCACCACGCCCATCCTTTCCCTGTCCCTTGGCATTGTCCTAACCTCTGCCAGGCCTAATGGAGACAAAGTCTTAGGGTTTCCCAACACCTTGTTTCTCATTTGTTGGCTGACAGGTTTAGGAGAGATTTGGGGAATGGTTGGGGCCGCAGCCACAGACCTGGGGACCAGAGGCATCATGGCCCCCCTAGGAGGACTCAGGCCCCCCTCCGGGCATGTGCCTCCTCCCCTGGCCTCCGACTCTCTCCTGAAGTAGGTGGACAGCATCATCTCTCGGTTCCTCCCAGCTTACACGTTCTCTGTTCTAAATCCATCCATCAAACACTATTTTGAGGGTTTCGAAGTGCAGCCTGGGTGTTTTACATTATCCCACACACCTACCTCACACCTTCTAGAGTTCAAAAGTCTCTTTTGAGTGGCATGTCAAACGGACACATTTCTGGGCCCGAGGGGCTCCGTGTGTGAGCCTCTTTCTCCGAGCAGCTGACTGGTCACTTCCAAATCCTGCAGGTTCTTTGCTCCTGACTGCAGGTTGCACAGCGAGGACTTAATCCTCCTAACGAAGACCTCTGTATTACCCTGACGGCCCCTGAGTTCCTCAGTGTGATGCGGGCAAGCGCAGTAAGAGATGGATGAAGACACAGTGCCATCAGGGAATACCAGAGGATTGAGGGGAAAAAAAACCAGTTGGCTCAAAACAAGTAGCCGAAGTACAATTTTGTCACTAATCGGGCGTGTTATCACTGTCACGAGGCCATACTCCTGCCCCGAAAACTGGTGAATAAATTCCTAGTTCAACTCCCTTCACCCTCAGTCAGGACACGCCACGTAAGGGCGCGCGGTTCCTGGGTACGGTGGCCGAGAGAGGGACTGCCCGCCCGTATCCCAGATGCCCATCCACATCTCCCAGACTCCCTTGCGGCTAGGCGGGGGTCACGTGACTGACTGTGGCCAATGGGCTGTGAGTGGAAGTGGGCGGGGGCCGCGAACAGCCGGTGACACGCTGCGAGGTCCCCCTTCCTTCGCTGTGGCCACGGAGGCCCCGAGGTGTGACTGGAGCGGCCCGAGGGCTGCGTGGAAGCCTCGGCCGTCGGGGGGAAGACTTGTGGGCCTCTTACAGCTAGAGGTTCGTTTGTAGCGCAGCCTGGCTTCTCCTGCCTACGTGAGGACGTGGAAAGGGGTCAGCCACGCCCCTGGAGAAGCTGCCGTGGGGTCACGCCTCTACTGCGGCGGGCTGTGCCCCGCTGGCCCCGCGCTGAAACTCCGTGTCCCTTCCGTAGTAAACTGGGATGCAGAATCTAACCGGCGGGGTGGGCGTGCTGGAGGAGTGCATTTAAACGTCCAGCCAGTGCCTGGCACCCAGGAGGGGCACGGGCGATGTCAGTTCTCGTCCGGAACCCCAGAGCCGTGACTCCGCTCCCTCTGGAGCTTCGCGGTCTCACGGGGAGACAGTCCCCTCCATGGGCTAAGTGACATCACCTTGCCATCCGCGGGTGCATTTGGTCAAAGGTGCAGATGCCTGTGTCTGGGCGTGAACCCGGCACTTCTCAGAAGTGTGAATCCTGCGCCCGCCCCCCTATGGCTGCACACCCGGGACCAAAAGCGGCGGAGCCATCCAGAGTCAGTCCTGCCGCAGGCCTGAGCTTTCTTAAGCGGGTGTGGATGAGAAAGGTAAAGAGGCTTCTTTCTGATCTTCCACACGCCACAGCAAGGCTGGTTCTATTTGCCTGAATAATTTCAGGGATGTGTGGTGGGGGTCGGGGAGAGCATGGTTCCTCCCTTCATTACATCCAGATTGGTTTCAGTGAAAAGCCGAGACGGGTCTTTTATCCAATTCCATTTTCCTTAGCACTGTTATGTGAGTTGCTACCACTAAATAGTTGGTTCCTGTCGTCTCTTGTTTTTTATTCTTTGCTTGTTAAACCTCAAAGTGAAAATGAAACCCAAACACCCACCAAGCTAACACCTCCAGGGGCAGAAGAGTTTCGGAGGGGTGCTGGCCTGTTTTGAGTGTGCTTCGTTGGGGGCTGTGATCTGAGGCTGCTGGAAGGACACTTGAGCTCCTGGATATTCCCTCCACTGAAGTGTGGCTCTCCCCCAGCTTCGGCCATTATAAGTGGAGTTTGAAGTATGCAGCAAGCATGGAGCTGGGACGAGAGGTTGGCCTGGGATGTACCAGTGGGTTTCAGGATGGAAGGATGAGTCTGCCTTCATTTGGCCCCAAGATATTTATAGTCCAGTTATTACTACTCTTTTTTGAGGGTGACAAGGAGGGTCAACAATTCTCACTAACGTTCTTTGCAAATACAACATTCATGAGTTGTAGGGAAGGCCTGTGGCCTCTGAGTCCCCTGAGGGTAGGGTCCTCTTCAGCTCTGCTCCCTTGTGCCTCGCTCATAGAGGAGTTATTAGTTTCCTGTGGCTGCCGTGACCAAGGTATCACAAACTGGGGCACTTAAAACAACAGACATTTACTGTATCCCAGTTCTGGAGGCCAGAAGTCTGATATCGAGGTGTTGACAGTGCTGTGCTCCCTCTCAAGACTCTAGGGGAGTATGCTTCCTTGCCTCTTCCAGCTTCTGGTGGCTGCTGGGCATCGTTGGCATTCCTTGTCTCTGTGGATATATGACCTTTCCCCCGTGTGTGTCTGTCTGTGTGTCCACTCTTTTTTTTTTTTTACAAGGATAGCAGTCATTGGATTAAGTTCACCCTGATCCAGTATAATGTCACCTTAACTTAACTAATTACATCTGCAAAAGCCCTATTTCCAAATAAGGTCATATTCACTGGTACAGGGGTTAGGACTCAACATATTTTTGGGGGGACACAATTCAACCCAAAACAGAGCACAATCCATATTCACCAAGTGCAAAATCAGTTGCTTGAGAGCAGAGAGGTAATGGGAAAATGAAGCAGAACGGGGCACAGAGAGGAGGCTTTGCATGTCAAACGTGCTTCTATATCCATTCGCACATCATGGTACACTGTGATATATGAGAAAGAAATGCTTTTTACCCAGTTCACCACTTTGCTGAGGCCCAGAGTCTTTCTCTTCTAAGGGCCATTGTGCACTTTTGCAGGCCATTCATTCATTCAGTGTCTATATGGAGGCCAGACCCCAGGCTGAGAAGTATAAGATACACTTCCCTCCCTGCAGGAGCTCCCAGCCAAGGAGGGGAGGTGGCTGTGACAACAGGGATTTGGATACCTTAGGCTGGTAGATGTAGATACAGAACCCTATAAGGAATTTGGGGAAGATGTGGCAGAGCAAGAATTTTTTTTTAAACCTGCCCCCTTTTCGAGTTTTATTTTATCCAAATCAGGATCTCTGCTCTGAAAACTATTTGACCCCATGATTGTTGGGGAAAATCTGGGTGCCCTGGCTAGGGTTAGGATATTCTCTACAAATATCAGGGCAGCAGTGCTGATGACAAGCGTACTTCCCCACAACGGCTCGGGGCTGGAAGCAAAAGCATCTCAAACATCAGTTGTGAAAGTTCCAGGGGCTAATGTCCTCTGCAGGAAGAATAAGAGCCATCCTATAGACTTCCCTGTTCCAGAAGGCTCTGTGGTGAATACATAATTAGGCCCTCTGTAATTACCAGTTTGAATCTGCCTAGGACACTAGGGCTCCCACCCCCTAATTTACCTTATAAATTTATTCTGCTAAAAAAGTAAAAAATGTCAGTCTTCCGTGAAAGCTGCATAAATGAATTATCTCCCCGGATGACAGAAGGTGGGAAGGAGGGGGAAGCTTCAAGAGGACATTCTTCATTGTGAGTGTCTAAAAGTACCCCACACTTAGCGTGCACCCAGCACAGAGCCCAGCCAGGCTGTTTTCCGAGTCCGGGGCCGATGCTGCGGGGCAGAAGCCTGAGCTCCACCTGGACCAGGAACATGAGCTCTGCATCCCTGGCGGGTGGGGTGGGGGGTGACATTTAAAATCAGCCCCTGTGGACATTAGAAAATCTTAGCTCAAAGAGCAGTTTCAGATGCTGGAAATGAGGGAAAAACAAAGCAGCTTCTTGTAAAGGTTCTCATCCAGCCTTGTCTGACAGTCTCCCTGCACCCAGGACGACTCCATTCGAGCACAGGGTCCCCGATGGAGCTCTTCACAGCCCAGTGCCAGCTTCTTTGATTCTTTCACAAACCTTTATAAAAAAAACATATGGCGAGTCTTTAATGACATTTTAGAAGGTTTAGGAAACGAAGTTCTTCTAAAAGCCCTTCTAATCCCATAATCCTAACACAGTAGTGCCGCCATTCCTGTATCTCCTTCCAATCTTTTTTTCCATAGGAGGTTTCCCACCCCCAAAGCACTGCTGCTGCAACTTTTTTTTTTTAACTTTTGGGGGGCTGACCATAAAAGGCACAAGTGCTGATTCTGGGGAATTTCGAGACTACGAGGAGGGAATGACCAGTGGCTCTGTGATCCCCGTTTCTCAAGTGACACCCACTAGCATACTGAAAGGCTTCCTCCCAGCCTTTGTTCTGTGGGCTCGGCTTTTTCAGCCCCCATGCCAATTTGCAGAGGTATTAGTCTTGTAGTGAGGCCTAGCTGGCTCACCCATTGATGACCTACTATGTGCTCGCCACAAGCAGGGGAGAAGAGGCACACCCTGGCTGTCTGTGTGGATATCAGGGCCCAGTTGATGTGTGGCAACCCACTGGCCGATAAAGAGTGTCATGTTTTCCTCTGGGCATTTCCAGAGGTTAGCTGGGTCTCTGGCACATAGTGGGAGCTTCACCAGTATTCGTTGAATCTGTTGATGAGTGAAACCTGGGGCAAATTACTCTTTTCATGCCTGAGATGAAGTGCTGAGGTGTGTGCCATACTTCAGATGGATGTGGGTCTCCTCCAGAGCCCAGTACAAGGCCTCCAGATTAATAGTATATATTATTTATTAAATGCCTACTACATGCCCGGCCCTGTGGACGGATGATCTGATGCACTCTTCATGACAGTCTTGGATGTGGTACAGGAGGACCTGGGATGCCAAGAAGAAAGGCTGCTTGCATGAGGTCTTCCAGCTCCCAGTGGGCCCTGTGGGGACCCAAACCTGCATCTCAATGGAGGTGTGCATCGAGTTCCTTGTGCCCTGTCCTGCATGGCTCACAAGGTTGCTGGAAGGGCAGATGCAAGCGGGGACGGGGAAGGCCTTCATCCCCTGTGACACTCTGCACCTCTGTGAGTTACTTGTCTGTTCCAGAATCTCGCCAGGAGATCCGCTGTCTACTCCACCCCCTCTCACTGCACCGGCCCCTTTCTTCTGGTCAGTTCTCTTTGGGACTCAACATCTCCAGATCTTCTTTATCTGTCCTTCCTCCCATTTTCCTCTGCCTCCGTTATTTGGTTTCAGAGCCGTGGTCATGTTTTTCTGGATTTTGCCTTCCCGAATGAAAAGAACAAACGCTTCTCCTACAGACCCCATTGTAGACCTTGTTTCTCTTTTAATTTTCTCTTTCTTCCTCTGTGTCCTCATCCTGCATTGACTTGGCCTTTGCTGTTCTAGTTCCACATCTGGTGGTGTCTCTGGCTGCCCGCTGCAGGAGGGCTGGAAACTGAGTCTGGGTGGAGACTGGTGTGGTTGTACGTAGAGACAGCCTGGGGTTCATTCTGGCCCTGCCTCTTGGCAGCTGGCCCTGGGTTTCCTGGGGATGGAGGTCCTTGTCTCCCCAGGATAAGATGAGCCACCCAACGGTGTCATTAGACCATCTCTCTTTGACCTAGTAGGCCTTGAGGGTCTTGGAGAATCCTGTCATCTGTGACCAGGACCCTTGCTCCTTATTCCTTTGCTCCCATGTCACTTGGGACACGCAGGCTGGAGTACTTTTGGTGGGCTGTATTAGATCTAGAATAGTCTTATCACCATGTCATTGCCTTTTGCTTTACCTTGTATATTTCTCAGAGCAGGAGCGGTGACAAACCTGACAAATTCAGGTTTGTCTGAATGAGGAACCTGGGTACTAACCATCGTACAGTGCTGCCATCTTTGGGGCCCAGTATTCCACAGTGTGCCTGGCACAGAGCAGGTACCCTGTCTGTGTGTGCTGTTGAAAGGATGAAATCACAGCCTGGGCCAGGCCCGCGTACCGCTGCTTAGACAGCCAGCCCACAGGTGTTCTGAAGCCCCGCCTGACAAGGGAGATCACCTTGTGGGGAACTGAACACCCTCTCCTCTCTCCCCAGACCATGCAGCCACTGGGCGCCTTTTACACGGCCTGAGATACCAGGTCTGAGCCCCTGGCTGCATGCAGGGCAGGGGCGGGAGAGGGAACCTGACGCAGCAGGCAGCCCTCTTGGCTGGTGGGGAGGGGCCTGCGACTGGCCTGGCTGCCACTCCTGGAAGGCAGGGTTTAGAGGGTGGATGCCTCATCCAGCCCCAGTGTCCATCTTTCACTCAGAGGAAACCCTTGATGGGCGCTGTGGGGCTGGCTGCGGCTGGCTTGGTGCTGGGGCTAATGCAGCCACCGTGAGCCTCGTCACCTCCTAACAACTCGGCGGGAGCTCCCGCTGGATTATGTGGCTGTTCCAGGGCCATGTACATCCATGGTGGATGTCACCACCAAAGGCTGGGCAGGGCACCGATGCAGCTAGGGAACCCGTGCCATGTCTTTCATTAAAGGAGGATCTATGTGACCACTGTTCAGCCTAGCAGGTCCTTTCTCGTTACCAGGAAAGTTGCAGTCAAAGAGCTTGGTGGGGAGGAGCAGCCAGGCACAGCCTGGCTCATCTCAGGAGGGGACCGTGTCTCTTAGCACTTCTGGGGGAGAGATGGCCTCCGACTGGCACGGCCATCCTAGCTGTGGGGGTCTCCCGCGGCCTCTGCCTGGGAGTCTGGGGGCCCCACGTGCCTCTGCCCCTTACTTGGGAACTGTAACCCTTAGAGATCAGAAGGAGCATGGGGATAAGACAATTCAATAAACTCACAATAAAACATCCAAAGCCTTTCATACTTTTTCACTTTCTTTAACTCAATTTATTTTTCATTTTGTGGACAGAGATTTAGTCCGGGTATTAGTTTATGATTTTTTTGCTGAAGGAATTACTCAACACACACACATATAAAAAGGAAATATTATTTTTATCATTTATTTTGTGCCATGTATACCATCAGAGAAAAAAGTAGAGCGAAATCACTTCAGCACCGCTGTGTTTTTCATTACAAAGTTATTACATATAGAAATTACTCCAAATTATCTGAAATGAATGGAAATTATGAGGTTTAAATTCCCCAGGTTACTGCAGGCACCGCTCTGGAAATTTATTTTGTCATCTTGCTGAACATAATTGCTACAACAGAATTTCTTCCATTTTACAACTGCAGCATAACTTATTTATACCGGTGTAGCTGTAATTTTACATCAATAAGTTGAATGGGAAGGAATACACAGGTGGTAATTGAAAACAATAATTTGTGCTGAGGTCCAGGTGGAACGGTTGGCTGAGGAAAAGACTCCAGTTACCGTGGGCAACAGCTCTATGTCACTGTGGCCTCTTCCCATCCCGTTTGCCAACACCCCGCACACGGTCCAGGCCACCTCTGCCGGGTCCCCTGGGGATGCCTCGGTGAGAGCCTGGGCTTGTCCCAAGTCAGACCAGCCCTTGCACCCTGGTCTGCAAACCGAGGCTGGTGGGGCCGGGGGGGGGGGGGTAGGGATGGAGGGAGGGGCCCTGTGCTGCCTCCTCCAGGCAGCTTCTGTCCTCTCCTCCTGCTTTCCAACTTGCCTCTGGTTGGGTGCTTGTAGGTACCCGCAGCTAATTAAGGTGTTTGATAGATTTCAGTTGGAGTGTGAGTTCTTGCCAGAAACATCGACAATTCGATTCCCCAAACACAACACAGAGTGTTAAATCCACTAATGCTTTCTGCATTACTGTGTTCCTTCCCAGCCGGAATGTGTGGTCTGGGTACAATACCGAAATGGTCCCCAAGCAGGCGTCCTCACTCTTCAGTTCTCTAATTGTTCCTGTTAAGCAGATACAAATAATGAAACTGCAGATGCCTGTGCTGAATCCCAACAGCCGAGGAGTCTACCCGTATGAATATGGAGGTCCAAATTCAGATTAAAAAAAAAAACACCCAAAAAACCAGGGATGGTAAATCTGCCCTCCTTATATGGCAGCCCAGTGGAGACAGGTAAGAGATAGGTGTCTGTGCTCCTGTCTCAGGTCCCACTTCAGGACACATGTGGGAGGGGAGGAGGAGCTTTGTCTCAAGTTCAAATGGGAAATGGTACTGCCACAGCTGTATTTTAGAAGCCATTGTTGTTTCAGCGATCCCAGCGGCTTAAAATCACAGTGAAATCATCTTTTTTAAAGGACCCAGATTAAACTAATACCAGAATGCACAGCAACCCAGCATCTCGGTTTTCCCTGGGTGGCATTAATTATCTTTTGTTGTAGCAAATTGTCTGCCTTGTAAATTGAGCCGAAAGTGTGTCTTCAAGCAGATGCAATGTTTTAATATGCCCACAATGAAGCAACTTTTATAACTTCCACGTATGCTGGATATATTATTCCATCCCCAATTATGTGCCTGCAGTTCAAACTTTGTGTTGTAGAGGCTTGTTTGTTTGTCATCTTGCACCCTGAACCCTTCTCTGTTAAACAGAGGGGAAGCCACTTAAGTGTTTTTTAGGATACAAAGTACCTTTGTTGAATTCACTCGAAAGGATTCCTGGCTGTTTCTGAAACTACAAAACAACAGACGAGACCTCCCAGATCCCCTTTTCTTTTCCAGCTCTGGAAGGCATATCCGAAGCAAGGTGCTGGCTGGTTCTTATTTTTATTTTTTGGTAAGCGCCCCCTTGCAGCATTTTCATTAGCTGTGCCTTCAGAGGGATGCTAGCCTGACTCATGCCTCTCTCCCCTTCTCTGTTTTTCCCTAAGCGAGGACTTCCCCCTCACTTCCCTTTCCACCACTTCCTTTGTAGAGAGCATCACAGCTCAGACAGGAGTTTTCAGAACCTGGGATTGGGGTGGGGGCAGAGCTTGCAACTGAGTCACACTCACCTACAACTCCAGTGTAGCGTTCACCGAAACTTCCTCTTTCTCAAACTGCTTAAGGATACAAACTAATTAATCCTCACAGCCTCATAAAACCCTTGTTAGGAAGGTGATCATTACTGCCTCCATCCCTAGCCCCTCCCCATTTCCGATCACCAGACGCCTACCTCACTGTAGTGCCAGTCCTGACGGCAGTGGCGGACAGCCAGACTCAACTGAAAATTCCCTTCCGGATCCCGGTTCTTTCCCCAAATGAACCATTTCAACTCTCTTTCTCTTCCTTGTCTATGCCCCAAATAGGGTAGATGGACGGTAACTAGACCGCTGGATTCAAACTAGCATATGTGTGTGCGCACACACATGTATGTTTTGCATTTTCAGTTACACAATTTGTAGACTCAGTGACTAGAGGAAAAGCAGCAGAGAGACCCTTTCTGTGCAACACACACACACACACGCACACACACAGTCTCCTTAGCCACTCTTATCTCTGTGTACGTGGGGGTAAGGGGTGGGATTTGGTGGAGTTTGATCATCTTTGTGAACAATATTTTTTCCCAAGTCGACCAACTGGGTGATGCCAGTCCCTACCAAATTTGAATTGATGACTCAGAATTAAAATTAGCAAGGCAAGAAAATTCCAAATGAGGTGAGAAAGCAGTAGAAATAGTTCCAGATCCCCTAGTACTGAGCCATTCAATATCATTTCTGATGACAGGGACAGAGCTAGGAACATTCAATGTGGGTGTGAGTCTTTTTCAAATACGGAGAGTTGGGTAAGTATTTTTAAGGAAAATAATACATGAATCAGGAACAGTGACTTTGGTTTAACCCCCTGCAGGCTGCAGCTATAAAGATAGCAGGCAATGATGCCTCTTAGTTTTCCTAGAGCTTACCTATGCTTCATGTCCTTAAAGCAATAGTCAGAAATCTACCATGGTATCAAGCCCAAGTGTTACTTGCAGAAACAAATAAGGTGCAATGATAATCATGTTTTAACAAAAGCAGTGCTGCTAAAGTCATTACATGGAGAGAATCAACCAAACAATTGCTAGAAGGCAAGTTTTGTGGTCCTGCCTCTGCTATAAAGTGACAATGCAAAAAACCCCTCCAAATCCAGCACGGCCTTAATTGAGTCCTTATGGCATTTAGAAATTTGCCGTAATTTTCAGAAATGGCTTAAAATAATTGTAGAAGATATGCCAGGAAGCACAAAAGGCCTCTTTCCGTCTTTTTATGCTTCTGGATTGGAGAGCTCCTAGAGATTCTAGAAGTGTAAGGAAGAAGATAAGGGCCATCTTGAGAGCCTTATTAATATGCATATTAACATGATTTGCTTAGTACCTCCATTACAGTTTCCTCAAAAGTTAAAACAAGTCAGTCCACTGATCAGATTGGTGCATTTTATTTATCCTCATCCTCACAGTCAATAGTGTTTATAGATCCTGAGGTATAGAAATTAACAGGCAGTTTGCTTCTGAGTTCGCCCTACACCTATGAGTATAAAAAGATTTGCCTTTGCAGATTTTTTTTTTTCTTTTTAAGCACCAGAAATGAAGCCCAAAGTAATTTGGTAAGATGTGTTGCTCAGTTTTTATATTGCTACAAAGTTATTTGACTACATTTTAGAGGGGTGGATCCCTGTTTAAAAAAAAACAACAACAAATGAAATGTGAATTTTCTTTCTGCAGAAACATTGGGAGTTCCCATTTCTATTGACACTACTTATCTTGGTTCTTTCCAGATTTTTGCAAAGACATGATATAAAATATAACCGTTCAGAAGGCAAAGATAACATTGTAGGATCTCGAATAGAGCCCCACCTCAGCTAAGAGCTAAATATTGAGAATCATTCAAAGAATTTCAAACAAGAAGCCTGGCTTAGGGGGTCACGTGTCTGTTTAATCTGTCCCCACTGCATGGAGTGTGACACGCAGCACACGCAGGGAATCAGAACCCCACACGAGGTTAATAAAAATGTACTCTGATTTGATGAAATGATTTATGATTTCTGAGCTACTCCTCTATAAAGAAATTTAAAGTGACTGAGAATATGAGGGATTATCTGCTGGAATGCACTGTGAAGCTAGAAAAAGAAGAGCAGGGAAATATTTGTGAGTTCAAAAAGCTTTTTGACATCTGCTGTTTCTTTTTTTCTTTTCTTTCTTTCAGATAGTGCAGAAAATATGGCATTTCTTTCCTTCTGATTCCAGTCTGCACAAAACCCCAGTCCTGAGCCAGGCACATAGTAGGCCTACAGCAGGTGGTGGAGAAATGAGTCTGAGGTATTGTAATATTACTTCAGGAGCACATTTGTACTGTACTTTCATATTTTCCTATGTTAAGCAACTGCACACACACACACACACACACACGCACGCACCTCCCCTGTTTTTGGGGTTGGGAGTGACTTTTATTCTATACAAAGGTTTGGTAGATCAAGGGGTGGAGTGGGAGCGTGTGTGTGTGCAGTGACCTTCTCAGAAGGGTACTGGACACCCTGCCAGTCTAGGGTCCTGAGTAAAGAGTAAGGCCCAACCTCCGCCACCCGTTCCCGCACCGCCTGTCTGTTGTCTGGGCATCAAGAGAGGGGACATATTACTGGGGGCCAGCTGCCAGAGCCAGGCGGGGTCGAGAGAGAGGTTAAGGTCGGGGGAGAGGCGGCTATTGATCCGGCGTGGAATGCGAGACAGAGAGCGCAGCAAGACTAAAGGGGGAGCTGTGAGACCAGACATTAACAGCTTTCAGCGCTAATGATGCCCGTGCCAGACGGGCAAAGGGAAAAAAAGGAGACTGGAGCGGCAGCTGGGATTGCTCGCTGCCTGCACCCGGCAGCCTCTCGGGCGAGGAGGAGGAGGAGGAGGAGGAGGAGGAGGAGGAGGAGGAGGAGGAGGAGGCGGCGGCGGCGGCGGCGAAGGAGGAAAGGGAGGAGGGAGAGCAGGGGGAGGAGGAGGGGGAGGAGAGGGCGAGGGGGCCAGCGCAGGGCTGGGCAGGGGCAGGGCGGTCTCTCCCCGGCCGCCGCGAGGTGGAGCGCGCCGGCGGGTGGCGGCGTGTCCGGCCCTGCGCCGGCCCGCCCGCGCGTCCCTCTTCCCGCCGTCGGGGCAGCGCGGGGCCAATGAGGAAGTGCTCCCCGGGTCCGTCGCGGCCCGCGCCGCCCCCTGCCCGCTACTTCCTGCCAGGGGTGGGGCAGGGGTGCCCCCTCCGCAGACCCCGCCGGCCGAGCTACAGCCGGAGTTCCTGAGCGTCCTGCGCAGTACGCGGAGGGGCCCCCTTTCTTGAAGGGGGCTGTCGCGTTCCCCCAGGCCACAGACCGGGTCCCCAGTCCTTGTAATCAACGTCCAAGGGCCGGGGTCGCAGGTTGGGATTTTGGGCGCCGGACTGCCGCCGGAGCCGGGCAACAGGCATGCCGCGGCGATTTGAGTCAGACCTGCCCCCGGCGCTGTGTGACCTTGGGCAAAACGCTGACCCTTTCTGGACTTCACAGCGCCAGTTCTCGGGCGGAGAGCTGACAGCCCTCCCAAATTCAGGAGTGGGCGGGTTGGGATGACCACTTTGTGGTTTTCTTAAGAAGTTTATTAAAGGTGCGCGTGAGCATTTTTTCTTACTTAGGCCACTTTCCTGGAAAGATTTTCACGGTGGGGCTAGATGGGGAGAGGGAGAGGTGCTTCTGGACTTTGGACCACTTGGAGGTGGGGTGTGGGTGGGGGTGGTGGGCAGCTGTGTGTAGTCGAGGTGGGGGGAATGCCGACTCCTACCCACCCCCTCCCTGCCCAGTCCCCACCTCCTCGGATGCCGACCCTGCAGCCCAGTCCGCAAAATTGCATGCTGGGGCACATTTTATTGTTATTAAATTTTGGAGGGGGGTGGTGGTTTGGACAGGGAGTTCTTTCTCTTCTCACTGCGCTCTAAGTTGTTGGTACCTTCGCCCCACCCAAGACCTTGGGGGCGAGCAAAAACTCCATGTGTCCCCCAAGGAAAAGGACCCGAAGGAGGCGGCGCGCCCGGAGGCGTCACCACCCAGCCACTCGCTTGAGTGAAGCCGCCAGAGCCCGGCCTGGGGGCGGGGTGGGGTGGGTGCAGCTGGGCTCGCCGGCGAAGCCCAGCCCTGAGCCAGGCCCCGACCCGCCCTGGCCGCCTCCTGGCCCAGACCAGAGGAACCCTGAGATGGGAGAGGGGTCCAGCGCGCCCAGCCATGGGGCAGGTCATCAAACAGACGAAGTTGGCCGCGGCCTGGAGAGGGACGGGGCGTGGGGTGGGGGAGATGGCCACGCGGCTGCGGCCTGGCCTTGTCCCCAGGCCACGGACAGGCCCCCACAACTCCTCTTGTCCTCGCCGGCTGGAGATCAAATGGCTGACAAGGCAGCTATGTCCTTCCCAGTCTGACGGGCGATTTCAAGTCCTGCCCTGGGCGGAGGCACACTGGAGGTGGGGGTCTGTGTGTGTGGGGGGGGGGCACGTTACTTCCAGGTTTCAGTAATTGTTGGGGGGGGCGAGAGGGGGACTGGGGGACCTGAGGGAGTCCCCCGCACCAGTATCTTCAGAGATCTGACCACGCCCACTTCTGGGTCAGCCCTTGCGAGTCCCTCTCCCACGCGGAGCACTCCTGTCCCCTTACCCCCACGCCTCCAACAGAGCCAGGCCTCAGGGGGTGGGATCCGTGTTTGATCCCAAGGAGTTAATGGGGGGAGCGCACAGACTTGGATGAATATTTCTTACGGAATGGGACTCACACAAGGTCTCATGTTGCCTTTACCCCGATTGTGCTCTTAATTCTTTCCTTCTCTCAGTATCTTTTATTTTGTCCACTTGGCTCTCCCAGAGTTTGTAATATCAAGATTTCTGTGGAGACACTTTTTGGAAGTTTAACCCCGACCCCCCAATAAAACAAAAGTAAAACCAACCAAGCTACTTCTCCAGCGAGGCGAAACAAACTGACCATCGCCCCCAGTCCCCGTGTCGACCCCAGTCCTTTTACACAGCCCCTCCCCCTTTCAATCCAGAAGAGCTTTTGGATGGGTGGGTGGGGACTTGTGTTGATTCAACTTACTTCCACGCACTCAGCTCTCCTCCTCCTTTCTCAGGGGGTCCTGCTCCCAGAAGGGGAGGAGGGATGAAGAGGATTTTCTTTTATTTAAAAATATCCTCCTCCTCCTCCCCTTTTGCGCTGCCAGTGCACAGGGAGAAGAGGAGCGCACAAAATCGCTGTTTGCACGTGTGGCCGGCCTGGACTGCGGGTGTGCGCACGGGCGAGTGTGTGTGTGTGTGTGTGTGCGCGCGCGCGCGCGCGAGTGTGTCTCTGTGTGTGCTTTCTTGTTCTCTTACAGGGTACAATGTTAAAAAGCCACCGCTAGTCGCCCCCAGTGCTCCGACTCTCTGGGTCTTTTTGTCTCTAGTGCAGATTAAACGTCACGTCCGCACTTGAACTTGAATTTTATCCCATTGTACAGAGGCAGCCCCAGCCATAGAGAGACCGAGAGCTCCCAGAGAACCCGGACTCCGCCATCTTCACGTTGCAATCTATAGCTCCCAGTCCGCGCCCGCACCGACCCAGGCGCACTGGGCGAGCCGCCCCTCAGCCCCGCTCCCCCCGGGCCCGCGGCGCCAGGGGAGCGCTGGGGAGCGCTCGCGGGGACCCGGCAGCTTCTCCGGCCGGCGCCAGCCTGCCAGGTGAACTGGGAAGGAGCCGCTCCTGGAGTCCCCCCAGAGCCTCGGAAGGGTCAGTCTCCGAGAAAAAAACAGGCAGCCCGCAGAAAGCCCAGAAACAACCGAACCGGGGCAGTTTTACATTGCTTTGGGTTTTTTGAGGGGGCGGGGTGAGGGGGTACGAGACAAGTCCCCAAGTTTTCTTTGCTTTTTTTTTCTTTTTCTTCTTCTTCTTTTTTTTTTTATTTGTTTGCATTTTTTTCTCCCCCACCCCCCTCCTGGTAGAAGTGCGCTTTCCACCTACCAGAGCCTGAAAGAAAGTGTCAGGAGCCGGTGCAAAATCCGGTTAAGTTCAAGAAGACGTTTGGAAGTCCAGGAGGCCAAGCAGTTTGAAGAAGTGTAAGCGAATTTTTTCCTTCAAAAGAATATATTTTTAAAGAAACCAGCCAGTCCGCGGCAAGCAACAGCAGATTTTTTTTTTTTTTGGCCTCTTTCTCCTATTTTGGATCGAGAGATTTTTCTTTCCTTTTTTTCCTTCTCTTTTTCTTTTTGCAAACAAAGCAAAAAACAGCATAGAAGAAAGAGCAAAATACAGAAGAAGAAGAGGAGGAAGAGAGGGCAAGAGAGGAAGGGGGGAAAAAAAAAACAAAACACCAACCCAGGCAGAAGAGGCGGCGAGGAGGCGCGGCGGCGGAGGCAGCGGCAGCGGCGGCGGCTCGGACCCCCTCCCCCGGCTCCCCCCATCAGTGCAGCTCTCCGGGCGATGCCAGAATAGATGCCGGGGCAATGTCCCGCCGCAAACAGGGCAACCCGCAGCACTTGTCCCAGAGGGAGCTCATCACCCGTAAGTGTCTGCGGCGTGCGCGCCAGGGGCCGGAGGATGGGGCTCCGGGTGCCCGGGGCTGGGTACACAGAGCCCGGCCGAGCGCCGGGGCCGCCCGCGGACTCGCAGAGGCAGCGGCGGCGGCCCAGAGTATGGGGCGGGGGGGGTGCTGGGGGGGCATAGGAAAGTTTCTTTGCAGCCCTGGGAGTCGGAGCGCTGCGCAGTCAGACGCGCTTCGGGTTCGAGGGCCTGCGGAGCGGGCTCCGGGCCGGGGAGGGGGCGCGCAGGCTGGAGGAGGTGTGTGTGCACGCGGAGCCCGGCTGGACGCTCGCCCCTCCGAGCGGCGTGTGTGGCGGCGGCGGCGCTGGTGGCGGGGTTTGGAGAGGAGGGGGAGGGGGCTGGGGGAGCGGAGGGGGAGGGGGGAGCCGGGAAGTGGGGAAAAGTTGGCGAGCGCGTGGGTCCGCGCTGACGGCGCGGGCGGAGGAGAGCGGGGTGCGCTCCGGCCTAGGAGAGACGCGGGGCGAGGGGCGGCCGCCGGCTCCGGGTCCCTGGTCGCTGCACCCGCCCGGTCAGGGCGCCGACCACGCCGGTCCTAGGATTCCGCCGCCGCCTTTCTCTCCTCTCCTCCTGCTATTTGCAAAAGAATCCAGCTGCGCGGCTGTTTGCTGGGCTCATGCCCCCACCCCCCCATTTCCCCACCTCCGTCTGTCTCCTGGGATGATCTTGTCTTCTATCCCCCACTCCAAAAAAAAAAAAAAAAAAAAGGTGGGGGGTTGGGGGCTGGTGAAAAAGCCCCGCCACGGGGAAAAAGAAGGATTGTCAGCTAGGATTAGGAAGACAGGGATGTGCTTGTAAAATAGGGAGAAAAAATAAAAAGAAGAAAGAAGAAAGAAAAAAAAAAAAAAGAAGAGAAACCTATCAATCTCTTACCCATCTTTCTATCTCAGTATCTTTCATCTTCCTTCTCTAAATAAACAAGGCAGGTCGCAGTGGAAATCCACCGGCTGAAATCGTGTGGATTTCAAGCAAGTGGCCCGGCAGGCAAAGTCAGGCAGCGGGGCAGAGACTCCGCAGCTTCCAGCGCCCCAGTTGGGTTTATTTAGAAAAGGGAAAAAACGAGCGCGAGCGGGCCAGGTACGGTGTTTGCAGGGGAGCTCGCCCCGAGTAACCGCACAGTTGCACGGGAAGGTCGGCTCGCAGCGCTCCCTGCCCGGCGCAGCCCGCGGGGCCGCTGCTTCGCGGCGCGCGAACATCTCCCCGTGGTCCTTTCTCTCGCGGTGCCTAGGTCGCCGTTGCCTTTTTTTTTTTTAATTGCAATAGTAATAAAACATCCTCTGGGTGCCATCGAGACCGTGGGCAGGTTGTGTTCCTGCAATCCTCCAAGCGCCTCGTCGGGCTGGGGCCGGGCAGCCCGCGCGGAGCTGGAGAGGGCTGCAGCCGCAGCCGAGGACTGGCTGTGGGGCGGCCGAGAGCCGAATATTTATGTTATATTTTAAAAAATTTAAATAAATAAATAAATATATAAAGGGGCTCTCCCCTCCCCTGAACACCCAGCGTAGGAGCCATCTGCTCGGAGCATTGCCGCTGCTACTCTCCTTTGTTGCAGCAGATACGTTAGTAAGAATTTGTGGATTTATTATTGTTTTTTGGGGAAGGGAATAGATTTTAAAGTGGGGTTCGCCTGGGGAGAGGGATGCGTTTTTGGAGGGAGGGAAGAGAACTTCTCTTTTATTTTTTGCCATTGTAACATCAAAGAAGACTCACTGGTTGCCTTTTAAACAAAATGTTTTACAACCAGATTTGAGCCTGGTTTGATCAAGGTCCTTTTGGCCAGTTGACATTTCATCCTTTACCAAGCCGAAGCTGTCCCTCAGCCCTCCACACCCCCACCCCCTTTAGATGGTGTACTGGTTGTTACAATGTCTATATTTGCAGAGGTTAATTTCTCTGGGAGGCAGTTTGCCCCTCTTGTAGCCTCTGTATAATTGCCAGGGTTGTTTTTGAGGAGGGGGAAGTTTGGGGGGGGTTGGGGAAGGGGGAGTTGTCAGGGCTGCATTGCCAAGCTGGAAGCAGCGAAAGGAGCCAGGAGTGTTTGCAGTTGTGTGTAAGGGGGGGAAGAAGCAGGTAGGTTTGCTTTGCTTTTGCTCTCTCCCCCTCTGGCATTCCTGGGACATCAAGAGAAAGCCCTGGCCAGAAGGACTGGTGGCAGCTGGTTGTGGGGGACAAGGCGTGCCTGGTGCAGCATCCTTCCATCCTTCATTTGTCCCCTCTCTCGCTCAGCCTTGCTCGGAAAGGTGCTGGGGAAAAGCCGCTGCCCCTGGAGCAGGGAGGGAGGGAGAAGAGAGAGGCAAAGGAGAAGAGGTGAGGAGGTGGAGGCGGAGGAGGAGGAGGCAGGGGCAGAGGAAATCTCGCCTGCCTTTCAGGGGCACATGGAGCCCAGGGCATGTGCAGGGGGTCAAGCAGGGAGAGTGGTCCAACCAGTTTTCAGACAAGGCTATTTATTATCAAAAAGCAGCTGGCTTCTCTGTTTGTCCTGTGTCACCCGGGAGGTGGGAGTGCGGGCAGGGGGATGGCAAGAATTGGATGCAGTTGAGGTTGCATGGCCTGTGGAAGTGCCTCTCCACAGGGGTGCAAGAGTCATGGCTTTAGGGTGCTCTGGAGCCCTGGCCAGCAAAAACAAGTGCTGTCACAGCCCTGACCCCGGGGTTCACATTCTAGATTTTAAATGCGAAAGAAACTACCCAAAATGTGGTGCAGCTTCGGTGGGGTGGCAGCCCCTGGTTCTTTAGAGACAATGTAACTTAGGATGACTGCTGGTCTGGGAGACAGGAAGAGCACACAAACAGCAAACAATCTTGGGGTGGGGGGCATTGCAGAAGAGCTCTATAGTGAGCCTTGTTAAATGTACAGACAGGGCCCCAGAGAAGAGAAGTATAAAACAGGGTGGGAGACAGCTGGGGATGAAAACCTGGGCTTCTGGTTTGTTTCAAAATGTTTGACCCAGATGGATATGGCTTTTAGAATGGGAGGACGACAGACACAGCTATTAATAAAAACAAACACAAAACAACAGTGACAATACTGAGGAGGGAGGAAGAGGGGCAGTGGCTGACCAGGCAGAGGGAAGGGCGCTGAGCCTGCAGTGCCAGACAGGGAGAGTAGGGGAAATTGCATGAAGTCCCGTCCACGAAGGAGCTCTGAGGCTTTCCGAAGAAACTAAGATGTCCCTAGTAAATTATACAACCGTAGCAAAGGTGATTTTTTTAAACAACCTACCAACAGGTTTCCTTGGAAGATCAGTAATTTTGTGTATGAATTCACAATTTTGCAAAACAGCTAGAGACCCAAGGTTTGACACGGAAGTTAGGCTAACTGTGTTAATTTCACGGTTGCCTTTTAAATTGGGTTTTGCTATAGCTGTGTGTTTTGGAGGCGGCTGGGTTCACAGTGACCTTAACTCTCTGGGGTATAGTGTATCTCCAGTTGCCCACAATCTTTCAAGATTGGGCCTCCGATAAATTTCATAAGACATGGGCCCCTCTTTTTTGGGGGGGTACTTGGGGGGGAGTGAAGTTTGTCTCCCTTCTGCACAGAAGGGAACCCCATATCATTAGAAGTGTGATATAAGTCAGCTGCTCTGATTCCACGGGAGAATAAAAATGTGTTCATCAAAGGTGTTATGCCAGGCTGATTTTATTCATTTGTAATTCACACCTGAGAGAAAACAGCCGTGAGCGTATTTTAACAACCCTTAATATTTTTAAAGGGTATTCTTTCCCTCCCTGAATATTATGTACATATGCATATTTCTTTCTTTGAGGGTGGGAGCTTGCTATCTCCCTATGCCTTGGCCTTGGCGATTTTTTGTGTGGCCTCCAGAATATTTCGTACAAGAAAACGAGTCATTTCTCAAGTGCTAGAGTGAATGCAGTTGCTTTGGTGAAGCCGGCCTTAGGAACATGGAGGGAGGCTGAGGTCAGATGGCTGGGTGTGGCGCTTTGCTGACCAGGTGCAGGACTCCACGGGTCTCACCGACCGAAGAGAAAGGCCAGCTTTGGGTGTATCTGACAGTAATTAGCGGTATGTCTCAGGTGAGATGGAAGCATGCGGAACAGTTCATTTACAGATATCAGCTTCCGACTGTAGAGAGCACCAGTTTCTAGCGCCTTATCAGTCTCAAGCTCTTGGCGCTGTCTTTTAGCTTAGAACACGTCTTGCACCAGGCCTTCCCTTTTTCCTTTTCATCTCCTTCCTTGATCGCTTTGCATTCTCTGTTGCTTGTTGTGATAAAATACTTTCCAAAATAAACTTTCAGTTGAATTGGCTTTTGGTTGATGGCAAGCCTGAAACGCCGAGCCGCGCCTGGTGCCACTTGGCAGCTAGGGGGAGCTCGGTGCCCGTGTCATGGCTTGGCGCCTTCGCTACAATGGGCCAGGAACGGGCTTCCATCAGCAGCCGAGGCAGTTTGCCTTGCTGCAAAATGTCTTAAGTGTGAAGTTGTAATATTGATTTTCCTGCAGAGATTCGAGCAGGACAAAATGAGAATATAAGTTTGAGAAATCTATTTTCAAGCTATTGGCATTGATTTACAAGCCCTCACTAGGCAGATGGGGGCATTTTTCTTTTTTTCTCTTCTTTTCCTGCTTTTTAAACAATTAAAATGGTTAGTTTTGAATGGGTGTGTTTTCCCCTATGAGTCTGTGGTCTTGACTTTATGAAAATTCCATTAGGCTGTTAAGGCATTCGTGATGGAATGAGGGGGGTCTGGGAAGAGCATACATCATTTTGTCCGTTCCTGTGTTGCATGTCACAGACCCAGGGAATGGTCGAGAATCACTGCTTTTGGGAGTCGTGCTCCTAAAACAGTTTGATGAATGGAAATCCTTTTAGCTCAGGTTTTATAACACTTGGATTCTCAATTCCATTTATTAGGTAATGTTCCCACTGTACTAAGGGAAATAGCACCATTCCCCAAAGATATCAAATGCCAACTCAAATAATGTGTAAAACTTTGTTTGGAAGGAGTATAGGCTTGCTAGACCCAGCGTTGCTAATACCTTTCACCCCAAACAGTGCCCTTAATGGATGGCTTTTAATGAGACTCTTTCTCTCCTAAACGTGTAATTTAGTGCTGGGGAATATGTGTGCTTTTGATCACGGGATTTCTGGATCTATAATGTCTTCTCCAAGTTCAAGAAATCTGCAGACAGCACAGTTAACCTCGAGTCTTATGCTTGAGTTCAATATATGGGCAGAAGAGGTTGCCCTGAGACAGGAAAGAGTGCTTTATTCTAACCTGAAAGAGAAATAAATTAGGTCAGACAAAAGCCTAGTGCTGTCATCAGCTGAGAAAGAGCCTTCACTCTCCAGTACAGAGGGCCAGCAATTTATCTGATGATTTCTCTACTTCATTTAATGTTTGAATTGAGCCAGTTGTAAGCATATCGCGGCAGCGAGCTCATTTGACAACTCAAGAGATGAAGTGGTACAGTCACCTCGCAGCCTTGGGCTGGGCAGTGGCCTTTGGCCTGTAGAAAACCGTTAAAAAAAATTCACTTTAGAAATCCCCAATCCTTTGCCTTGGAACTTGGGAGAGTCTCACAAGCTGTAACTAAACACAGACCACAGATATGACGATGCTTGACAAAAACAGTACATGTGGGGAGGGTAGAGATGGGGTTCTTGACCTTTGGAGGCTACCTCCTGCCTCCCCTGTGGCTTGAGGGAGACCCCTCTGGCTGTCCGGTTAGGGCCTACCTTTAGCTGAAGCTCACCAAGGACTTGGGACTCCAGGTTTGATGTGGGGGTCACATCTGGGAGGACAAGGAGAAATAAATGCTCTCTGGGGACTGCACCCAGCACCACACGGTCAAGAGACTGCTGCCACCTGAGCATCCTTCTCTGAAGGTGGTGGTAGTTGTAGGCACACTGACAGATTTTTTAATGGGGCGAGGGCACAGAAGAGAACCGGGAATGAATGTCTGTCGTAGAGCTGCTCTGAGTATGGCTTTGTCACTTCTTTATTTACTCCCACGACTGGGTCTGGGGTCCTCGGTGTTCTGCCCCTTCCACCCTCACCCCGCTCCCCACTCCCACATATCTCTCTTCTTTCCCAGGGAGCCAGATGCCCGTGAGACCTGCTCACGTTCTGGTTCCCATTCCTCTACCCCTCCCCTAGAAAAGCCGTCTGTTGACTGCCTCTCTTGAGCAGTGGTGTCCCCAAGGCGTGTATACAAAGTGCCAATAGCAGGCTATTTGGAGACCCACGAAAGTGGAGGGACACACTTCTTCACACTTCTTGCATCTTCTGCACAAGCCAGTTTGGGGGGGGAGCGGAGGCGGGGAGAGAGGACAGCATCGTTTTTACTGGCAAGAGTGACACCAGATCGAGGTTTGATTAATGGTGCTGCATTCACCGGGACTTTTCGTCCGGCATTTTGACATATGCAAGTCTTTTGTGCAGTTGCTGAAATTCAAGAAATTCATTCTTTATTTCCAAGAGAGCTGATAATCTGCTTGGGTGTTGAATTAGCCAGCCTGAGCTATTTTAACTATAATGAAATGCCAGACCACACAAAATTAAGTAACTTCAAAGTGAAAAAAAAAAAAAGCCTCTGTTGTACACAACTTTTTTATGACCCCCTTCCACTGAAATAGAAATACATTTGCGGATGTTCTGATGAGTTCTCTACTAAGACAACGTGCAAAAATGACTCAAGAAAGTTGAATGCCGATGTTATTGTGATTAACATGTGCTTCAGAAATGGACGTGCTGCTAGGATGATTTTTTTTTTTTTTTAATGAGGTCATGTTTAAATTTCTACCTTGGATGTGAGATACTGAAATGGCTTGTGTCCTTGCTATTTTGTTGCCAGCCTCAGAGGATGTCCTCCAGTGAAAGGTTTGCAGTCCGGTGTCCTGTATGGAGGATCCTTTTTCTCTTCCGCTTAGCACCTTTAAAAAAGGAAAGCATTAAATAAAACAAATCTCTTCATTTGGCCTCAAAGAGTGCTTTTATATCCCGTCATTACGAGCCCTGTTGTGGCTCTGAAGATTTAAGGCATTTGCAGCTTTGTGGACTCTGCTGAACGTGCTTGGAAGAGTTTCTATGGTGGTAAATCTTTTTTTTTTTTTTTTCTTTTAAAGCAACTATTTTATTTATCAAAACATAGGTCACTCTATTCTTTGGTTTTGTGGACTTGGCTTTTTATTAGTAACCTCTTAGTAATGGACAGGATCTGTGAATGCACCTGAACGCTGTTTTCCTTATTCATTTGGCCTTTTTTTCTGCTTTTGAATGGGTGAGAACAGGCCCCCTGAGCTCAGTTTTTGGAATTCTAGAGAAGTGGATGCAGTGTGGGGAAGGGAAGGTTGGACAGTCCATGGCTCGAGTAAGTATTTTTCAAGGAGCTACTTTTAATATGCCAAAGTATCCTGAAACCAGGCTGGGGTGTGTAGGGCAACATGTATATATGGGGGTCTTTCTCCCACTGTCAGACTTTCCCCTCCAGAGTCTGCCACTGGGCTATGTGACTGGGTTCTTCCTGCACCCCACACCACCTCCCGGGGTTCAGGAATCCCTGCCTTCCTGGAATGCCGGCGAGGCTCAGGCCTTCCCCTGCAGGCCCCCTCAGCCAGACCCCAGGTTATTTCCATCGGTTGCTGACAAGGTCGTGTGCCCACAGTCTTCTTCCTGCCTTCCACCCGGGTGCCAGAAATCTCGACAATTTCACTTGAGGCTCGTGCTGTGGTTGGCATGGAGCAGACAGGGCCTCGTGGGGTGGTGGCTCTGGCGTGCACCCTTCCTTCCAGCCGTTCTGAGGGTGGTAGGGAGGAGGCCTTTGGAGGGTGTGAGGGAGGTGCGCGGCCTGGGCCAGCAGCTCTGAGACACCTGGCCCGGCTGCACTGCTCCGCCGTCCTCCTGAGAGGGCAGGTGGTCAGGGGAGGGAGTTCATCTGTACGACATGGCTTGCTTCCACACGCCAGGCTGTGTCCTCCCAGGGCCAGTGGCGGTCCTAGGCCTTGCTGGCTGCAGGAATTCTGTGGCCAAACGGGGCTGGGGCCCGGACAGTGTCTCCCACCCTCAGATGTGTTCTAACCCCTCCTGGCCCTGTGAGGACATTCCTCCTAATGCGTGCCTCGCTGGGCTGACGGGCTGCTCTTATCTCTGCCGCCTCTGCCGGGCACTTCATTATTCCCAATGTTCGGAGAACTTCATAAAACCTCTTGTCGTGCCTTTAAGCATCATCTAGTCATAGATTATTTTCTCCACCAAGAATTGATTCCTTCTCTCTCCCATCCACCCGTTTCCCTCCTCCCCTCCCCATGGTTGTTATTTTCTCTTGGATCCAATAAATTAAAAATTGATGGCAGCTCAGAAAAGTGGTGTGCTCCGTCGAGTGTGCGTGTTGGTGGTGGTTCAGTGTCGCCTGGAGTCTCAGCCCCTCCCGGAATGTTCGCGGGGAGGAGAATGAAAAGATCCCTTTGCAGATTATTGGTGAGCATGGGCTTGCTGGCAAAGGCTCCGTCTTCGTAGGAAGCAGGTGTAAAGTCTCCAGTCGGATGCAGAGCTCTGGCGGAGGGATGCTGAGCATTTCTTGTAAACATGCGTACACATCAGGATGGCGGCTGTGACGTTGGTGGCACACGATTTTAAGAGCCTGGCACCCCTCCCCCCACATCCTTCTCCTACCCACGCCCCCGGCACTGAAACAATAATTCTTCCTATGTTTCTCCTGGACTGTGGCTTAGCCATTAGAGATTTGGATTTGAATCAGTGCAGGGTAAGGGGGACATGGGCCTGTGTGCCGTGGGTGCAGCAATGCACATGCACTGTGCTGTGGGGACAGGAGGCGGTCGGCCCCTTGGCTGGAATTCGCCAAAGGGCAGGTGCAGGGCCAGTTGTTACAGATGGACCAGGGCGGGTGGGGCCCTTGGAGCCCCGCGTGTGGGGGAAATCACTGGCCAGGTAAGGCCATGCTAAGCCTTTGCAGCTGCCGGGGGGCCTGTTGGCTGCTTGGCTGGGTCGGTATTAATGATGTCTTTCCATTTCTGTCTTCTACCCCAAATTCCTTCCCAGCCGAGCTCAGGCTTGGGGGAGTTTGTCTTAGGATCAAGTGCTTCCCCATCTACTTAACAACAAATATCCATTATTATTTGTGAACCCTGATTTCATTGCTTCTAAATGCGTTTATCAGCTGGGAGGAGGCGTAGCCTTGTAAATAAAATGTGGTTTTGTTGTAAAAGAAAATTAACTGTGTGTGTGTGTGTATGTGTGTGTGTGTGTGAGAGAGAGAGAGAGAGAGAGAGAGAGAATATATAGTTGTCCATGAGGTTTAGGATTTCATATTTCAGAACCCACCCCAACGTGATACTGTACATTTGAGCAAGTTTCCTGCTGCATCCATTCATTTTTCCTCTTAATGAGTCCAACATTTAGCAATCCCTGTACTTTATTCGGCGCATCATAGCGAGAGCAGCAATATCTTCCAGGGCCGCCTGACGCTTGGGGAGCTTTTCACGAAAGCAGAAATCATCTCAGGGGAAAGACCTCATCTTTGCCTTCTTCATTTAAGGCTTGAGTTTGCCGGACAAGACAGCCTGAGGGGCTGGTTTGTTGGGTCTGGGAATTCAAAAAGCTGTTTTTGTTATGTGTCTTTTCTCTTTCCTGGTGCTTTCTTATGTCTGGGTGGAAGTTTGGGCCGCTCCGGTTCTCCCAGCAGAGGCCTGGTTCTCCGAGCCGTGTGGGGCCGTGGGGCCCCGGATGTCCATAGGACAGGGAAAGGAGGGTACTGAGGGGACCGGACACAGCCCACTGCGCCCTTCTCTGAGCTGGGCCAGGTGGTTCTTTCTCCTTTTATTTCTTCCATTATCGATACAGTTCTAAGAAGGGCCGCGCACACGCACACACACGCACACACGCACCCCACACACCCAGCTCAGTATCCGCCTGCCAGCGGAAATGAAACCACAGCCCGTCTTTGGGGGTGTCTCCGAAGGCCGTGAGCACGAGCCTCCAGGCTCAGCAAGCTGTCTCGGTCCACCCGCTGTGACCCAAAACTTGACAGTTGAGGGGTTCATGCTGCCTCTGCTGCCTGAGCTTTGGGGGTGACGTTCACATCTTCTTGAGTGAAGTATCTCACTCAGTAGATGAAGCCCAGAGCCCACGGCCGCCCCCCCCTTCCAGGGGAGGGGAGAGAGGAAACCCCATTCTTGGAGTAGGGTGAACACCCGCTGTCATCTTGAGTTTTACTTTCAACACTGACAGTGGGAGGGAAGATTTGTTTGTTTGTTTCTTTTGCCCCTGGACTCACTTGGAGGCAGCGAGCTGGGTCCTGGGTGCAGGAGGTGGGGTTCAGAGCTGTCTGTGGGCCTGGGGCAGGGCCTGGCCCCCCAAGGGGGGCTTGGCTGCCAGGCGGCCGAGGCAGGAATCACCACTGCAGCACAGCGAACGGTGTCGGATACTTTCGGACTCAGTGACGGGGGCTCACAGGGCCTGCTGCAGGAGGAAAGTGAAAAGGCAGAGAGAGCCAAATAAAGGAAAGAATACCAGATGTTACCAAAAAAAAAAAAAAAAAAAACAACACACAAAACAAAACAAAAAACGGAGAGAAGAAAAAAAAAGTGCTGGTACCAAGTCCTCAGCAAAAGATGGAAGGCAGAGAGGCAGGAATGCCTGTGAACAGGCTTACATGACCTTTGCCAATTTTTAAAGTAGTCTGTGTTTCTCCTGAATGAGAAGGACGAATTGAAATTACGTAGCTTCCAGCCTCCTAACAGAGAGGACGTCTGCGTGCTTCCTAGAACTCCTCCCCGGAGAGCGGACAGGCAGAGCTGAAAAAGTTAATGAGAAGCAAAACAAAACAAGGACAAGAAAGATTAAATTATTAAGCGGCAGGAAGCACCTCCCCGTGCTTCAGCGAGGATGGTCACGCTTGGAAGTGTGGCCGTCTTGGTGACACAGCGGAGCGCCCGGCCTGTGGGCGAGTGGCAGTTGAGACGGGACCAGGTACCGCCGCCCTTCTCACCACCGAGCTTGCCCCTGCTCCTTCTGAATTCTCTGTTTCATTTTGTCCTTTTTTGCTTTTCAGCTCATTTCCTTTGTGCCTCTCTCCTTTTTTTTTTTTTTTTTTAACAAAACAATATTTTGACATCCTCCTCCCATTTATTAGAGTTCCCTCTCTAGAAATGGCGCACAATACATCCTTATATTTCTAAAGAACTGTTTTCACAGCCCTCTCCTTTGGCTCTGAAATTATGTATATGTAATTGGTAATTAAAGGTGCAAGCTTTTCAATATAAACAGTATTGCTCAATGTTAGATCATTAAAGGGAAAAGAAGCACCGAATAATTACCTTTTCCATTCTGACAAACCGTTCACAGGAATCCGGTCCCCCCTACAACCACTGTTCGGCATGAGGGTTGTGATTACATTTCAACCATACCAAAGCATCTTTTCATAAAATAAATTGGTAAATTAATTATGTAGCATTGTCTTCCACCTCCTTTTTAAATAAACTCCCGATTTCTTTTTTTAAAGTGTAATTAATGGTTCCTGGGGCTGGCTTGGTGAAAACCGTTTCTCTTACCTTATAGGTTTTTGGGGTTTTTTTGGTGTGTGTGTGTTAGAGGCATGGAGACAACAGATTTAGGATTTCCTCATCTTCGGGGTGTTTTTGTACTGACGTGGGTCTCATGCATGTCCAAGTGTAATTCATGGAGGACTCTGCCTGCTTGTCTCTAACCACAGGCAGGATCTCAAATACTAACTTTCCTTCCCAGCCACACCTATGCCTCGACCTGTTCACATGCGGCTCATACGTGTCACCTGTCCTACAGTGTCCATCCTAGATTCAGCATCACACGTGGATTCCCACGGGCCCTGAAGAAGCTGTGTTCAGAAAATACAGGACAGGGGGGCGCCTGGGTGGCTCAGTCGGTTAAGCGGCTGCCTTCGGCTCGGGTCATGATCCCGGGGTCCTGGGATCGAGCCCCGAGTCGGGCTCCCTGCTCAGTGGAGAGTCTGCTTCTCCCTCTCCCTCTGCCTGCCTCTCTGCCTACTTGTGCTCTCTCTCTATCTCTCTGTCAAATAAATAAATAAAATCTTTAAAAAAAAAAAAAAAGAAAAGAAAATACAGGACAGGGATTCATATGTAAGATAGAAGATGCCACAGAATTTTTTCCTTAAATTATCTGTTCTTTGGCTCTGGCCCGTCAGTAACTTCACTGCCCCGGAATGTGTTTTCCCTCCCATCCATCCCTTCTCTCCGTTCCTCTGTGGTTTTCATTATGTCTCACTAAATACCGTACAACTTAAAATTTACCTGCCTCCTCGGTTGTCAGACCCTTGGCTTTTCCCAGCACCCCGACACTCGTGCCGGCCCTACGACCACATTGTTTGCTCTTGAAAAATTCCAACCCAAGTTTGCTCAGAGCCTGAGGGGATGTGCAACCTCATTGTCCACTCCCCTTATTTATGACACTTTCGGCGGCTGAGTCTTCCCGTTCTCCCCCTGGGGGTTGCTGCTATTGGAGGCATTTACTGGCTTCAAAATATTTGGGTCCCCTGTCCCCTCCAAAATAAAAAAAAAAAGGAAGTATACCGGCTGCTAAAGAAATATGAAAATGTACAGCCCATTGAAAGTGTGGTGGTTTGTTGTCTGCCAAGAAATGCTTTTGGAGTCTGAAGAGGTTTTTTTTTTTTCTTTTCTTTTTCTGGGAGTGAAAAATAAAACCAACAAAACAGAGAGGACAGTGGGGAGCTGATGAGTGCCGGGAAATCTACAAAGTGATGGCGGTCTGACCAGGAGCAGGGTGACTGGCAGGAGACTGGCTCCCTCTTTCAGGGAGCAGACTAACAGCGTCCCTTCCCCTGCATTGTTGTTGTTGGTGGTGGTGGTTATTTTTTTCTTCAATATTTCTTTTTGAACCGACACTCACTTGTTGCTTTCTGAGCATGTGGGCTTCTTTCTCTCCTAAGGCCTGGCTGCCTGACGCCCGTCTGGGGCTCTGCTTTCTTGTCTGGTGTGCAGCCAGGTCTGAGGTAGAGGAATGCAAGCAGGGCTCCCATGAATGGGGAGGACATGAATGAACCGTGGAAGGGAGGGGGCGGCCGATCGAGCCCAAGCAGGGTGAACTGGCTCTGGCGCACGGTTCTCAGCCTTGGCTGCCCACTGGAATCACCTGGGGAGTCTTAAAAACAAAAAGACAATCTGAGGTTTGGATCTCGCTGTAATTGGTCTGGGGTGCCGCCTGGGCACAGGGGGTTCGGGGCTCCCCAGGTGGTTCTCAGATGATGTAAAGTGGGAGAGACACGTCTCGAGCTTGAAGTACGGGGGCCCGTGACACTGAGCCTCTTGTGAAAGCAGGACGGGTGTTATGTGCACGTGGATGTGTTTACATGCTATGTTGGGGGGTGGGAATCACCAGCAAATAAAGGACAAAGCAGTAAGTTTAGCATCAGTTAAGCAACCACCTCCACGGGCTGCGACGTTGCTCCCGGAGCCTTAGTTTGCCCATCTGTGGCCTCCGGGAGTCATGCGGGGACTTGGTGACCTCTAGTATCCTGCAGCGGAGGGGCCTCCTCTTGGTGGGGAAGGGTTGGAATGGCCGCTGGGTGCCCGTGATTGCCTAAGCCCATCTCTGTCTTCTCTGCCCCCTTCTCCTCTCTCTCTCCAGCAGAGGCTGACCATGTGGAGGCCGCCATCCTCGAAGAAGACGAGGGTCTGGAGATAGAGGAGCCCAGCAGCCTGGGGCTGATGGTGGGTGGCCCCGACCCTGACCTGCTCACCTGTGGACAGTGTCAGATGAACTTCCCCCTGGGGGACATCCTGGTTTTTATAGAGCACAAGAAGAAGCAGTGTGGCGGCAGCCTGGGTGCTTGCTATGACAAAGGCCTGGACAAGGGCAGCCCGCCGCCCTCCTCGCGCTCCGAGCTCAGGAAAGTGTCCGAGCCGGTGGAGATCGGGATCCAGGTCACCCCCGATGAAGATGACCACCTGCTCTCGCCCACGAAAGGCATCTGCCCCAAGCAGGAGAACATTGCAGGTATGGAATGTTGCCACTGGCCAGGTCGCCACTGAAGCCACCTCCTGGGTCCCACGCCCGCCTGTCCCCTCTTTGTGCTGGGTGTCGGTGCTGGGAGGGCCCAGGGGCTACTGGGATAGGACCACCAGCCAGGGCTCGCCCTTTCCGAGGGGCCACTGTCTGGGTGACCCTCAGGAGGAGACAGGCCTGGGGCTCAGAGAGGCACAGCTGGCTGATGGTTGCTTTGCTTTTGGCAATGAGGCTCTGTTGTGGGGCCTAATGCATAGGTGGCCGGGAGTACAGAACAGAAATTTGGAAGGCTAGGTGGCCCTCGGTTTGCTGGTGTTCTTGGCTTAGTCTCTGGCTGTGCAGCCAGACTGTCTTGGGTTGGAATCTGTTCTTCACAACATGGACAAGTCTGTTTTTCCATCTGTGAAATGGAGCTAATGAGACCGATCTCCATAGGGTTGTGGTGAGGTCTAATGAGACGTGGCCTGTGGGCAGGGCCTGGTAGGCACTTAGGAATGGGAGCACTCATTTCTTCCTCCTCCTCTCTCTGGCCTCCATTTCCCATCTGTAAAAAGAGGCGCCCTGATCTCAGAGGCCCCTTCTGATGTTGCCTGATCCTTCTGGCAGGTCTAGCGAAGGGCTGGTGGGAACTTGCTGGAGCACTGCGCCCCTTTCAGCTGACCGCCTGGACAGCTGACTCTTACCACCTGAAGAACAGGTGTTGGGTTGTGTCCTCTGGCCACAGGGAGGTGGCACCATGTCCTGCCGGGCCGTGGTCACGGAATGCCAGAGCCTCCTCCAGGGAGCCCGAGCTCTGTGCAAGCTGCAGTGTTTGCGTCTGGTCCTACTTCTGAGCCTGGGAGGCCCAGCAAAGATGGAGGGCCGTGGTGGCCTGTGTTCCTGCAGTAAGCGGCAGCCAGTCCTGCAGCAAGATGGCACCAGTGTGCGTGCGGATGAGGGGTCACATCCTGCCGGTTGGCTCTGGACAAGCTGCTTCATGAGTCCAGGCCTCAGTTTCCTTGTGTGTCAACAGCGAGTGA
This sequence comes from Phoca vitulina, assembly GCF_004348235.1. NCBI lineage: Eukaryota > Metazoa > Chordata > Mammalia > Carnivora > Phocidae > Phoca > Phoca vitulina. The sequence goes on along the minus strand of NW_022589710.1, from coordinate 66,138,629 downwards.
GAATACTGGCAGGCCTGGTGTGAGGATTGAATGAGCAGGGGCTCCGTAAGTGCTTTGCCAGTGGAAATTTCCTCTCAGGGGTCCCCTCTGGTTCTGAAGCATGCAAGTAGGTGCTGGCTGTGTTTTGGGCGTGGAAGCTAGTGGAAGTGCTGGAGGGACTGAGGCTCTGGGTGCTCCTCCTTGGAGGATGAGCCTGGTGTAGCCCAAGGCACCTGCTCCCACGGGTAAGATGGAGCAGAGAGCCCCATCATCCAGAAGGCAGTCAGGGTAATGCAGCAAAGCCACTCGGCAACTCTGAGACTTCCGGGCCTCAATTTGCCCATCTGTCAAATGGGATTAATGAGTTCTCTCTTGGGAAGAGACTGTGGTGGGATGCAGACTCCTGCTGGCACATGCTAGGTGCTGGGGAGACCCCATCAAGTCATACTGGCCTGTGGGCCTTGCCTTCTGGCTGCTGAGCTAGAGACATCTCTCATGCTCTCAAGTTGCCAAGGGCTTTGAGAAAAATGCCCAGCATGTTCAGAGCCATGGTCATGTAAACCCCGGCTTCTCAGAGTGCCCTGCAGATGTGAGTGGTGCTGCCTTCATTGGGGCTGGAGCCTCCCACCCAGAAAGGTGCCGGGTCACTTTTGTTGGTGTTGTTGGGGCCCCCATGCCTTTCTTTTCTTTGACACTGGAGGAACAGTTTTCCTCCAGTAGAATAAACACCCAGCGTCAGTGACCACAGACCTTGCCCACGAGACTCTGGTCCCTACTTATATTTCCATGGAAAGGCATTCTGCTTTCCCCCAAAACCATCCGAATCCTCATTTCACGATGAAGGTATTTCCCAGTGAGAGGCTGCCGATCATTGTGGGTAGGTTTGTTTAAGAAAGCGACTAGATGTGATTTCATAAAAGGCAAAGTTAATCTGCAAGGCGGCTTTGTCCTCACCCCCCCACACCCCCTGTGCCCCTTTTTCTCGGGTTGTAATACTGCAGCAGCCTACAGTATTTTTATTTTATGTGTGACAGAAGATATTCTTGGCCTTTTCTGTTCAGCAATAGGACGAATGCATTTCTTCATTCTCGAAGAAATATGTAAAATAATCCCTTAGAAGTCTAAAGAGATATGTTTGTTCAAAGCATTTAAAATGTTATTTTAATCAAAGGCACAAAACAGTCTCCATGCTGTGTCAGCTGAAGACGACCATCCCGTTCTAGCGGCACGTTGTGCCTTCTTGCTGGCCCTCCTTCTGCTTCTCCCCTCCCTGCCTTAGCACCAACTTTTCTTTCTTTCTTTTTTTTTTTTATTTAATAAAAAAGGAAAGATTAAAGAATAAAACTTCAGTGACTCAAATGTATAAAGTAATTTAATATGGTGGGAGCATTAATTATTTTAGCTTAATTGAATTCTGAGGACTGCAGTACTTGCATTTTTGTAGACAAGCCCTGTTTATTATTTCTCTGTGTAGATTAACAGTAAAGGAAACACAGATAACTTTCAGTTATTTATTGTAAAATAAATGTGTCAATTCATGTGTAAAGCAAGCTGCTCAAAGATAATTGAGTCTTTATATTTTAAGAGGGGGGCCAGGAATCACAGGCGCTTCTCCGCCCGGGCTTCCGGAAATCCGCACAGCTGCTGCCCAGGCCCCTGGCACCGCTGGCCTTGCCCAGGCCTCTCCTGTTCCTGCTCCCCAGCCGAGGTGGGGAGGGATGCTCCAGCCTGTCCGAGCCCCACTGTTGTCCCCAGGGCCGGTTACTGGGGAGCAGGTGGCTGTTAACTCTTGGGACTTGGCCTCTGGTTTGGCTGTCCCAAGGGAGGTGCCCGCGGTGACCATGTGGCTCATGCCTTTTGGGGAACCAACAATCTGAGCCTTGTCCAGACGGGTCCCAGCCCTCCTCGCTGCCCAGTGCTTCTAGAGGCCGGGCTGCAGAGATGGATGGGCAGGGCTGGCCTGTGGAATAGGTGGGATCCCTTCCACCTTCAAGGGCGCCCCCAGGGTGACATCGGAATTGGAATTCTGTCAGTCATTGGACCAGGGCTGGACCCTGGATCGGCCCTTTCCTTGGGACACTGGGGTCTGGAGATGGGCATAAAAGGAGTAGTTAATCATTTTTTTTCTTTCCTTTATTATTATTATTTTTTTTAATGATAGAGAAGTAGGAGAGTAGAAGGAGGAACTTTCTGTAGCTTTGTATCTTGGAGGGCATTCGTTCATTCATTCTTTTGTTCATTTAATAAACAAGCACCTACTGCTCTTCCCCTGCTCTGAGCATCCCCCTGGCCGTGAGGTGACAGAACCCCCCAGGGTGGGGGGAGCATGGTGGGAGGACGGCCATCTGGGCTGCTGCTCTGTCCCCCTTGGGGGACATGGCCCAAGTGTGAGCAGTAGCTGCCCTGCCCTTGCTGTGTGCGGTTGTGGCCCGGGGCCCTGCGCCTTGGCCGTGTGCTGTGGGCAGAGCAGGGCCATGGAGCCTGTGTCTGAGGCCCATCTGGGGACAGAGGGGTGGAGTTGAGCCGAGGTGGGGGCTCAGGTCTGCCTATATAGGAGTTCTTTACCTTTCCCAAGCCCCCTTCCCACTGCCTTCTCCCACTTCTGGCAGAGCTGGGGTGAGATGGGTTCCAGGGTTTGCAAAGAGCAGGAGTCTCTGAGCATTATGTGGGATGGGTGTCTTAGGAGGGGTGGGGAGAAGGGGGCTGGGGGTGTTTGGGGTTCGAGGCCCGTGCCAGGGAGGCCGTGTGCTGCCCCGTGGGAAGGGACCCGGCGCAGGTCTGAGCCCTGCCCTGCCTCCTGCCAGCCTTGGGGCATGTGACCTGACCTCCTGAGCGGCAGCAGCCAAGTACGGGGAGCGCATCTAACAGTAACTGTGGTGTTTAAGTGCTGCGTGCCTGCCTGGCACATGGGGAGCCTGCTGCAGGGATGAGCGCCTTCTTCCCTTACTGGTGCTGTTTCCCCAGCTCCATTTCCTGCTGGTACTGTAGCCAGTGTAGGTCTTCCAGGAACTGGGGGAGAAACTTCCATTGGCTTCGGGGAACTCCACCATCAGAAACAATGTCAGAACCACTGTCGTGTGTCCCCCTCCCCCCAGCCATCTACTGTCCTTTGGTGGCCACTCTGATGGTGGGTCCCTCTGGGGAGGAGCCTGGGGGGATCAAAGGAGCATGGGCTTTGGTGTCAGTGGGGAGGGGTGCAATTCCAGTGCCCGCCCAGGCCAGCCACTTCACTTTTCTGGGCCTCAGTTTCCTCGTCTGTCCCCACTTGTCAGTCCTATGGCAAGAATGAACAGTGATGAGAGCCAGAGAGCACCCACCTAGCTCAGGGTCCGGCTGCAGCCAGATGACTGAGAAGTGGAAGCTTCTTGAAAAGCTTTTAAGAGGGTGTGGACCCCGCTTGGCAGCACGAGGTGTTGGCTTCTCAGTCAGAATCTTGAAAATTTCCCTCAGATATCTCTCTCAGCATTTCCACTGATTCCTCCTTAGAATCCCCATTTTATAGCCACTGGAGGGAAGGCTCTTGATCACAGGTAATTCGTTTTCGCGTGTTATCACCCCTTCCATAACCAGATGAAGCTATAACCAGAGGAATGAGCCATCAGCTGTCAGTCAAAGGTTTGCCTTTTTGCCTTTTTGTCCTCCCCTCCCCAAACCCCAAATGTCAAATTTCTGGAGAAATGCAGGAGACAGGCAGCGGGTGACAGGAGGTGGCAGATCCCCCTGGGCTGGAAGTGGCAGGCAGTTCCCTGCTGCGATGGCCCCACCCACTCTTGTACGTCTTCATCTGGAACCGAGGAAGGGTCCGGGGTGTGCCTGGAGGCGGGGGGTTCGCGTAGCAGGCAGAGCACAGACAGGGGGCTTGGTTTGGGGTCCCAGTGACCCATTGCTAGGCAAATGGTGTTGGAGAAAAGGGCTTCTGATCAGCTGGAGGATTTACATGCTGCTCGGCAAATGTGCATTTCAGACTTTAAAAAATAAATAAAATAAATGTGAAAAAGAGAAAATTAGCTTGGTCAGTGGAAGAAACTAAATAACTTGCTTGTGCTGGAAACTGGAGATAAACCCCACTTGCAGGTTGTCTTTAAAAACTTGCGTTTGATATATTTAGTGTTGTTATTTTGCCTCCAAATTAAGGTTAGTTAAATCCATGTGTGTTGTAGCATGGATTATCTTTTTGTATTATTAAATCGTGACAGCTAATTATTAGTTCTGTCTGCACCAAGGAATAGTGGAGTGTTCTGTCTGAGAGACATGGTCCTGGGGCTGGGCGTTGTAAGGCTGGCCCCAAAGCTGGGGCAGGGCTGGCAGGTGGTGGGGAAGAGGGGGCCTACCTGGTAATGCACATTTGTGCTTAGGTGCTTTTCTTGGTTTATCTCATCTTGAAATAGACACCAGCCTTGAAACAGATACTTCTAATCCCACTTTGAAATAGATATTTTCTAACCCCACTTTGAGCTAAGGCTCAGAGAGGTTAAGGGACTTGCCCAAGATCACACAGCAAAGTGGAGTCAGACTCGGGTCTGCCTGGCTTCCTCGGGTGGCACGGGGAATGGAGGCCTTTAGGGAGGGGTAGTCTAACTGCCTGGCTGGCCCAGCCAGTGGGGCAGGCACGACCTCCAGACCCTGTCCAAGGCGATCTTTGAAGCCTTCCTAGGTATGACTCTGCAGATACAGCCTGGAGCCCTCAGGCCCCCAGAGGCCTTGACCTATAGTCCGCGGGTAGCCTTCCTCATATGGTTACCTGTGCTTTCTCGTGAAGGTTTTGGAGAGGTGGGTGGTGGGTAAGAAAGCAGTAAGATGTGAATTCAGATGGATGGATCTGGGCTGGGATTTTGGGTTTGCCAATGACCTGTTGTATAACCTTCAGCCAGTTGTTTACCTCTCTAAGTCCCCGTTTCCTGTAGAATGGAGATAATCTTTCTTATCTTTCAGGCTTGTTACAAAGTTTGATTTAGGCAGCGCATTCCTGTATTAGGTCCCTGTGGATCTTTAGCTGTTATTAATAATAGAGAACCACCGGAGGGATCCATGCGGGGATTCTGGCCTCCGGGCTTAAGCTGGAAGGATCTCCTTGCTAAGGATCTCCTCCCATTCTTACCTGAGCATATGTAACTGGTTACGGGCAGGGCTGAGTCCAGACCCTAGTTATCTTGAGTCAGGTGCCCCTTTTGCCACACCAGTCTGCCTGGTTCTGTGACTTGAGGCGATCCGTTTCCCCGGGCAGAGTCCCAGTGTCCTGAGCCGTAAGCGGGGGTGAGCAGTCCCTGCCCTGCCGGCCTCCCAGGGAGAGCAGAGACTGGGGTGCGGCGTAAACTGCACAAACCGTTGCGGAGTGTGAGCAGCTACCCAATGCGACTGTAGCACCAAATTTTAATTGAAAGTTTTATTGAATTAAAAAGAAGACAAAAAATACTAATCAGCTACAAGGTATTTTTTTTTTTTCCTTGCTAGGTTTCCTTTAGGTTTGGGGCCCTCGTTAGCTGTGATTCATAGAGGTGGTTCCATGCTTCCAGAAGCAATTCAGAAAGGAGGACGGGAAGTTAGGGAAGAGAGTGAGGGAAGGGCATGGGGCTCCCAGGTGGGGGACCTAACCAACCCCGAGCCTCTGTTATCATTATTATTAGGTTTTTAGTTTGGCAGTAAATAGTTAGCAGTCGGCTTAAATTTTTTATTAGGCACTTGAGCCTGCCTTTTTTGTGTGTGTGTTCATTTTCATGCCTGACTAATGCATAACCAGTGGCTCTAAAATCTGTTAGGAGGGGGCTCTGTGTCAGTAAACTATATAAATAGGGCAGCCTGCCGGTCACCCCTACACCCTTGGGTTTATCTTTTCACTGAAGAAACAAAAAGATTGAGTTTTCATATTTGGGTTTTTAACTGAACACATACTTATTAGGACTAACTCTGTACCAGTCACTGTTTGAAGGGCTTTGCAATTATTCACTGATTTAATCCTAATACCTCCATGAGGTAGGTGCTGGTATCAAGCCCACATTACCAAAGAGGAAACTGAAGCCCAGAGACGTTAAGTCACTTGCCCAGGGTCACACAGCTGGTGAGTAGGGGCCCGGGCTGTGACCTCCGGCAGTCATGCTCTTTCCTGTGGTGAGGCAGCGTTGCATGTGGTCGTATTTCATCCTAATTTCATCCTACACTCCCATCCACTGTCGCCACCCCATGAAACGTGGTCAGTCAGTTATTACTTTCATTTCATAGATGAGGAAACCGAGTCACAGAGAGGTTAAGAGCCTCACGTACTTACCCTGTGAGTGGCCGCACAGTTGTGCCTAGACACCAGGCTCCTGATTTCCAGCCTGTGACCTTCACAGGGCGCCCAGGCCCAGGGGGTCATTCGATTCTTTAACTGCGGCTGGCCCAGGCCCCTTCTGCTCCTGGCCGGGCCACGAGTGATTTCTTCTCTGAGGGTGAAGCACCAGGATGGGACCTGGGGTCTAGTGTGAGCTGCAGGAAGCAGGACGGTGGGCCTCCACCTGTCCTACACACATCTGTGGATTTCGTGTTGACTGCTGTCTGTGCGGAGCTGTCTTGTTGGGAGCCGACTCCTACCCAGTTGGGTCGGGTGGTGGGGGCAGCTGGGCCTACGGAATGCAGGGTGGGGAGGGGCAGGCATGGTGGACTCTGGCCAAGACCTGGGGTGGTGTCTAGGCCCTGTGGCTGACAGGCTGTGTGACCTTGAGCAGACCCTCCCCCACTTTGGGCCCGAGCTTCCTGAGCTGAAATAGGAGAAGGACCTACCAGTGGTTTCCAACAGCTGCAAGAACCTGGCGGGGGTGGGGGGGGGGGGGGGGGGGTAAGCTCCAGCTTCCTACCTAAATCCTCCTCCCACCCAGCAGCCCAACCGGCTTCCCTCATTTGTTACTTCTTGGGTTTAGGAAATAAATTTTCTTTGAGGAAATTGGTGGCTGAAATGAAAACCATCATACTAAAGGATAAACAGGGTCTCTTTCTGCTTCAAGCCGTGAACATTCCCCTGGAAGGATTGGGTGCAGAGTTTAGGCTCAGGGCCCCTCCTGTGCCTCTTCCAGGCACTGTCCCTCATGTTGTAGATGTGGTTTGGTATTTATTCTTTTGATAAGAGGACCTCCTGAATTGTATGAACCTCAGGCCCCATGAAATCGGAACCCACTCTGATCCAGGCACTGCTAGGTGTGACCAGTGACCTAAGGGGGTAGGGGTGTTAGCCTTGCCCAAATTAAGTCCAGGGAGGAGCTCCAGATGGCAGGGTGTGATCAGGACTTAGAGGACCCCCGAGCTGGACCCAGGGACCAGGAGGTCTTTCTAGAAGGCAAGGCTTCTAGGTTTCATTTTTATTTTGTTTTTCAGTGGGTTTCCTTAGAGTCCTCCTCCTGCTGGTCTGCTGGTTTTGATCTGGAGGTGGCGGTGGGAGGATGGGGTGGCTCAGGAAGGAGGAGTCTGTGCTGAGGGAGGGGGGCTGCGTGTGTGAGGGGGAGATCTGGCGGGGAGAGGTGTGATCACTTGATGAGAGATAGGTGCCTACTGCCACCACCAGCGTGAAAACTGGGACCCCAGGCTCTTTTGTGTGGAAGAATATTAACAAAATGGCCTTTTGTTGGAGGTAAGAAGTCAGAACCCCCCCCCCCCCCCCCCCCGCCCCGTTCCGGAGAGGAGAGAAGCCCTCCATCTACTGGGGAGCGCCCAGGGGGGGGTAACCCCCCCCCCCCCCCCCCAGCCCAGGACAGCCAGCTAGTTCTCCAGGCCAAGGCAATATTTGATCAGGGCTGTTGACTCCAGGGGGCTGACAGCTTCCCTTGCCTTAAGGCTGCAAGTGTGGACACAGCCTTAGATGCAAGCAGATAAATCAGACTCAAAGGTGCACAGGTGCGTGGGTCAGCGCCCACCCAAGATGAATCCCCACGAACAGAGCCTTGCCACCTGACAGCCCCGGTGCCTACACTGTGACCAAGTTCCAGTGAGGACATCTGTCCAACGTGGCAGTGTCCAGGATGCACAATTCTGCTTTCCTGACTTGAGGTACCAAAGGAATCTTTGAAAGTAATGGAGAAAGCACTGACTTTGTTTTAGAGACTTCTCCGGGCAGAGCATGGCATCTGGGGAGTGTAGTCCCCCAGCTGAGTTCTGGGGGTCCTCCCTTGAGGCTGGGGGCCACAGAATGCCTGTCTCGGGCTCTGTGTCTAGCAACCATCTAGGGTTCTTTGTTTCCCTTAAGGAGAAACAGGACAAACCTTTGATGACCCCTTCCCACCCCAGCAACTGGTAAAAGGTTTGAGGTTGGTAGACCCCACAAAACTAAGTTCTCCAAAGGAGCCAGAGTGGATTCTTTCCCCCCTCCCACCAAGAGTTCAAAGCCAGCCAATTAAGAAACCTAAACAGTGTGGTCTTCTCCTTGCATCATTGACATCACTGGCTTGTAAAACTTTCCCTGCAAAGGAGGCGCCTTTATTCGCTGGGAAAAAGTAGTATGTAATTTTCCTGACCTGGCCTTTGCTTTGGAGGGGAAGGAAAAGAGAGAGAGAACTCATTTCCAGAAACAAACGGGGCCCAAGACAGCAAACAAGTTCCACACTCTGGGGTCGGGGCCTTGCCGGCGGGAGCACAGGATCCCGGACACCGAAAATGGCGTTTTGTGGGGATGCGAGACCCGGGGGCCTGCCAAGCGCCGAGGGTCTCGGGTCTCTGACGCATTCTAAGACTATGGGGGAGGGGTCGGGAGACGGACATCAAAATCCTCCCAACTCTGAGACTGTACTTCTTCTCCCGCTCGCATGAAACCAGGCGCCACCTGCCTCACCACTAGTGCAATTTCCCGTGTGCCCCGACGGTTGCAACTTGCAAGACTCATCTTGCCCCCTTCCGGGATCTCCAGCGACCCTCCCCCTTCCCGGCCTCCTCCCCTCCCCCGCGACGGTGCCACCCCCAGCACATCATCCCCTCCCACGTGGGAGGGGGCAGGGGCAGAACTCTTCCTGCCACGCCCGCCGGGGACTTCAGGCTCCGCCCCCGGGGGCTTCAAGGTTGGGGTCCATAAGTCTCCCCTCACTACCAAGCCCAGGCGCACAGTGGCCTTTTCCAGGGCGTGTGGTGCAGAGCTCAGGTGGGGGCGCGAGGCGGCCCGCACCTCCCGGACCCCGCACGGAAACAGGCGGACACTCAGGCAACTCCGTGATTGCACCGGGGGCCTCCTCTGCGGTCGGTGCCCACCCTCCACCCCGCCGGCTACGGTCCCGCCGAAGGTTCCCAGGCGCTGTTCCCCGGCCTTTGGGCGCGCCTGGTCCCCTCCAGGCAGCCGGCCTCGCCGACTCGCCCGCGGCCTCTCCAGCCTGCGCCCCGGGGCGCGCGGCTAGGCGACCATCCGCCTCGTCTCTCCTGCTCTCCCGGCCCAGGCCCGCCGCGCACGTTGATTGTGTCTTCCTGGGGCGGGAGGGCCGAGGGGGCTCCAGGCCCATGCATAATTCGGGGACTTAATGGGCCAGCTGCCCGGGCGGGGCGGTGAGGGGCGGGCGGAGGCGCAGCTGACCCTGCCCGCGTCTGGCCTCGCCGAAGAGGCGCGCTTCTTTCTTCCTCCCGTGACAGCTCCCCTCCCCCTCTCGGCCCGGGTCCGAGGGGGGCGGGGAGCAGGCGAGTCGTAGGGTTAGCCCAGGGGAGGGGGCTTCCTCTGTGCATTCCTGCAACTTTTGCTTTGGAGGGCGGGAGGCGTGCAGTGAAACGGAGCCTCCCCGGGACCCGGCTCCCGAAGGAGCCGGGGGAGTTGGAATGAAGGTTTCCTCCGAGCATTCTGCAGCCCTCGAATCTTTTTTTTTTTTTTTCCCCCCGAGCCCCTTTTCCCCGCCCCCGGCGGCCCCCTGTCGGCCCCCAGCCCCACCGCAGCCCTGCGAGCTCGCCCTTGGCCCCGGGCCAGCCCCCTTCCCTGGCAGCGGGCGGAGATGGATGGAGGCGGAGACCCAAGGTCAAGGGCGGGGAGCCCGCCGGCCTGGGGTCCCTTTGTGCGCTCAGGTCCGCCCCTCCTCCACCCGCCCTCTCCTCCCCGACCCCCAGGCGCGCGACCGCACGAGTGACCTTCCCGGGCGTGGGGAATTGCATTTCAGGACCCCTGAAAACTCCTGCCAGTGGCCCCATCCTCAAAATCAGCGCGCGAGGGGCGGGGCTCCTCGCCTGGTTGGCGTTCCTTCCTGGGCGTTTGTCTTGGGTCCTGGGGGCGCCCTGGGATCCCCTCTTCGCCCAGCAGCGAACGCTCTGAGAGGGTCGCGCCCGACCGAGCCCGGCATCAGCCCACCTTGGCCCGACTGAGCGCGGCAGCTCCCCGGATCCAGGTGAGGCCCGTTTGGAGGGAGCCTCAAAGAGTTCTTTGTGCATTTTGTGTCCATCCTGGGCAAACAGTCCCGTCCCAAAGTGGTTTTCTTTGTAGGGTTTTTTTTTTTTTTTTTCCTCCCGGGGTGGCGGGTGGGGGAGGAGAGGGAGCCTTCTTTTCTAGAGGGAATTCCTGGGGGCTGGGATTTTAAAACACTCAAGAACAAAAGTGTTTTCCCAATTGTGTGGGAATGGAACCCTCTACTAGAGTGGGACACAAAGCCTCGTGGAATTACAGGGAATTAATGTCAGTCCTTCTTCCAGCCCGACTTCTCTTACAATACCCCCCCCAAAGAGAATTTGTATGCAAATGGTCACCTTGCTAGGAGTCTCCCTTTATTTTTGCTTCTTAAAAATTGGCCTCCAGTTGTTTAAAGCACTCCAACAGACCCTTAAAGACTCAGAAAAGCAGTGGTTGGACGCCCAATGTATTTACCACAAAGCTCTTAAGAAAATGTTCAAACATTTTCCCAAAGCTGTTACTCCAGAAATAAAAATGTATGCTGTTTGCCTATAGAAGATTAAAAGTTTACCTTCACTGTGACAGCTTTTCTAGGCTAGAATTGGAGCCACGTCTCTATTTTCCATTATTCAGAAATAGGTCTGAACCACACAGAATATATTTGCTGTAACAAGAGTCAAGGTAATTTAAAAAAAATAATATACATATTTATTTATGATTTGGGTTGACCCAAATCATAACAGAGTATTGCACTTTCTGTGCTATCAAAGGCTAAAGTATTTTGTAAACAATGCCTTCATGGCATTTAGAGTAAGAGTTGATCTAAAGAAAATCTCAGATTTAGCTAACCCAAAGTTTGAGCAGCTAGCTTTTCTTCTGGAGGAATCTGAAGGCATTTGTCAATTTTTTTTTTTTTGAAAGGCCTATGGAAAAGGTAACAAATTCAACACTTGGGAACTCAGCTGCTGGCAGTCCTGGACAGGAAGGTTTTCATATCTGCCTGAACTTGCTCGTTGATTTCTCAGACGTCCATTTATAACAGTTCTAACAAGATAGAATCTGCCTTTGAATATCTGTAAATACGGGTAAAGATCACAATCCGGCACTCATAATGGTCCAAGACTGGAAAGGCAGATTCTCGTGTTTGATTAATATTTATGTTACCGGATTCCTTTACAGAAAGAACGGTGGATGAAACACTAATTATGTGTGTGTGTTTGAGGGGCCCCATCCTAGGTCTCTGCAGTTCCTGAAGAGGGATGTCATAAATTTTAGGATTTTTGGAGTCAGGGTACTTATGGGGGGAATTGTTCATGTTTGGCTTAAAACTGTGTGGTTGGCTGACTTAATGTCTATGACATGGAAAAGGAGGAAGCCAATTTACCTCTGCTTTCTTTATTTTGACGACTCAACAGTAATAAAAATTATGGGGGATTTCTCCCTCTAGTTTTATTAAGGCTTGGGGCAGAGCTTGGGGCAGAGTTGTTTGTCCAGAATCCTCCTCGAAGAGGAGGCCCCCCTGGGTGCTCTCGTGCCTTGGGAGGACACACACATCATTTTGTGTCCTAATGGCAGGGTGGGCTGCTTTGCCGTGCGTTGTGGTGTTCTGAGCCACTCGCCTGCAAGGTGCAGGTGACCTGCCTTGCTTTGTTCAGGAGCCACGTGTGGGAGATTTGCTTGGGAATGGGGGATTTTGTCAGCTGGATCATGTTGAAATACCAATGGAATTGTTACCCACAGGGATCCTGGGGAGGCCTCCTTTGGAGATGCAGTTAAACACCCTCAGTTTTATTACTTTGAGAAATCTAGATTTCCTTGTAGGATTTTTCTAGAAGTTTAGCCTCCCAGACCAGCACCTGAGAGCCCTGGTTAGCCTTCCCATCAATATTTTGTTGCCGCTGGAGCCTTTGGGGCCGCCTCCTTTGTTGAAGCGCCACAATCAAGGTGTTCACACAGTCTCAGATGTGTTTGTTCCTAAACAGCCCCGGGCATGTCTCAGTTTCTTCATCTATAAAATGGGGATATCCAATTGTTTACACTCCTGCCACCGTCCAGATATGAAAACAAACCATTCTGCAGGAGTGAAGTAATTGCTTATTTCAAAGACATCATCAAAGCATAGACTCTTATTGTTCAGTCTACGGGGGCAGGGTGACTAATTTGCAAAAGGGAGAGGAATCAAATAACTACTTGTGTAGCAGGTCATTTTCAATGCAAGGGGGAAGAATCGGGATTTAGTGGGGGGTGGGGAGGTGGGGGGGTCCAAGGAGGAGGACTTGAATTTTCAATCTAGTAACCTAATACCAGTAGGAAATACATCTCTCCCGTTCCCATTCATTTTGGGGGACTGACACTCCACCCCACCCCAGCTCTTTGTTAGTGTGGGGACTGTCACGTGATTCAGAATCTTAATCCGGAGTGGGTTTGCTGTTACTCTTGACCCGAATATACCAGAAAATGTATCTTTACTGACATTTGGTGGGTGGCCCCCCTGGACAGGAGTTGGGCAGAGGAGGTGTAGACTTGGGGGGGTGTGGAGGAATGCATACAGCAGGCTGCCTTTAAGTGCACAGTCTTGTTAGATGCAGATGAGGAAGGAACTCTGTGCAGGCTGGTGAGGAAATTCTCCCTTTTTTTGGCCGCCACCTCTTAAAGCTAACAAAAATGGGCATTTATGCCCCCAGAGTGCGCAGCTGGTGGCTCCGAAATGGCACCTTTGCTGGGGAAATGGGAGGCCCCAACTGTCCTTTTGGGACCCCATCTTACTTTTGTGTTGTTTTTCTTTTGATGAGGCTTGGTTCCTTTTTTCCAGCCAATGCTGAGTGAACCTGAATTAGATTTTTAAAAGGAATAACCCCTGGCAGGGCCTGAAACCTCCGGTTTAGTTTTGCTAGTTAGAAAATACAGATGCTTGCTTTATGTATTTGTTTGGTTCACCCTGGCAGGGCCAAAACCTCAGGCTTGAGTTTGGGGGTGGGGGAGTGTGGCACTCTGCCTTCTCCACGGGGGACTTGATAGAGCCCTTGTTCCCTGGCATTAGAGCCCGGGTGGGGTGGGGGGCACAGCAGATCCCCATAGCCTGCGTTGGTGTAGGCAAGGAGCCAGAAGCTGTCTGGTGCTCCTTAATTGAATACAGATCTCAGTCAGTTCCACGTGGACATGTGAGGATGGGCAGGGAGGGCACTGATACTTTCCCCTCTCCCCCGTGTCTGGACGTGGAAGCTCAGAACCCCCCAACCTGAGGGGCCTTGGTGCCTGTCCCAGCCCCCAGCCCCCAGGGTTTGCAAAAAGTCAAGGGAAGTGGGCAAGGAGATCGCGCGACGCCCATGTAAATACTGTTTGCGTGAGCTGGGTCTTCTATCTTTGTTAGTGGCGGCTCGTTAATTAACTGGCAGATTAGTGTTGCCTTCTTTTGACACATGCGTGTATTTTGGGGCAGAAGATTCTTGTTCTCCTAAAACCAAACGGAACCGTTCAGGAAGTCCTTGTACAGAGCCGCCTTCTTCTTCTCTCTGTCCCCGTTGTTCCCCTGCTCCCTCTTCCTGTCCCCTCCTCCCCACCCTTCCTTCAACCCAAGTGGGCTCCTAGTTGCGTGGAGGACAGACATGTTAAACACAGCTAAATAAATCGTGTTTACGCTTGGCGTTCTTGGTAGTGAAAAATCTGTTGCCTGTTTTTACTTCCTTATTTCTCAGCATTTGCTTCCTACCTGTTTTTGAGCACATGCCCAGAAATAGTAGTTTTGTCAAATGAGGGGATAATGCCAGCCAGCCTCTCTTGCTGCCAAGGAAGCTGCTGGATTTTGCAAAACAGAGTGACGTTTTTTTAGTGACACTGATGTTTTTTTTTTTTCCCTTCCCCCCAAAGAAATTAGGATGTAGAAGAAGAGTATTAAAATGCACTTAGGGAAGAAAAAAAAAAAAACAAACAAACCCCACACAGTCATCCCCACGGCACAGGGACACGCATTGAGCAGGTTTAGAGATGGGTCTCACTTTTGTTTGCACTTGGCTTCAAGGGCAGGAGGCAGCCTTCAGATGAGGAGAGGCTGCCTCGGGCCGGGAGAGCTAGCTGAGTCAGTCTCCTTTCCCTTCAGCCCCAAGACTTAATTTTCTCTGCCATTTTGGATGATTGGTGTAAAGATTTTGCTTCTCTTTTTTTCCTGGTTGGGTCTGTGTGTTTCATTTCGGGGCCTTCTGAGCAGAGCCTGCTCTGTGCTCTTCCTCTGAGGTTATAGTTAGATTCTAGTCCTGATCCGGGTTTGGGGCTTGTTGGGTCCTAGCCACGCTATCATTGTTTATATAGAAGAGCAGCTAGGGAGACACCTCCCTTCCTGCGTATCTTTATCCACAGCGTTGTTTGGGGGTGGTATCTGAAAAGTCATTGTCATGATGTGTTGCTGTTTGCTGGGCAGAGGATTACAGCCGAATATAGACAGCAGCTTAAAAAAATATGTATTTTTTTTTAACAGTTTCAAAAACAAAAACAAAAAACAAAAAAATGACAAACGCCGAGCGCTCCTGCGAGGAGCCTGGGCTTGTCTTATCGGGCAATCTTTGTGGGGTTTCTGCAGTGGGTTCTGTCTGAGGCCCCAGCACATCGGCTCTGTTTCAAAGACAGCCAAGGGAAAAAAAATTACAACAAAATCAAAGTCCGTGTGCTCTGATTTCCCCCAATTTCTAATGGGAATACCCTGCAATAGAAATGATATTTCCATGGAGGACTGTGCTCCTGGTTTCTTTAATTACATTAAATAGCCGTGTAAACCTCAGCTGATGTAAAGCCCTGTTTCGGTGGCAGCGGCACCGGGAGCGTGGCTAGATTGAATCCGAAGGAGCAGCGTTCCCCGTGTTAATGTGCTAACAATCTTTATTCAATTAATCCCGCCAAGTGTTAATTTTTACAAATTTTGTTGTGCACACACTGTACCTCGCCGTCGGTGTGTTAGGAGATGAAAATGGATTTCACGTCAAAAACTAAGGAAGAAGGTGACTGTCAGAACTGCTTCCTTAGAAGAAAATTTGTGATCGTAGCCGTCAAAGGCTACCCATGCTGAGCCAAGGGAGGCTCGCAATATGTATATTACATGCCATCTACATGCAGAAAACTCACTTAAAGGAGCTACTTTGTTGAAAGTAATTACAGGCCTGCTCAGTGTTTTAGTCAGTGACATTTCAGACTTGGCTTGGAAACATAAAGAGGCCACAGAAAGATTTTGTTCTTATGTGATGCGAGGCAACGCACCTCAGTGTTCTCTGTATGTCCATTAGTGGAAAGTAAAAACAATGAAAAAGGAGAGAAAAAGACTCAGTCAACAACAAAAGCCAGGGGAGAGCTGGATATTTTTATTACGATAGTAGCAGTTCCGTTGCATGTAACTCTAGCAATGCAACTAAAACCCCAAAATGCATTTGAACTATAGCAGTGACCCCCTTTCTCAATTTGATCCTTTTCTTTTCTTTCTCTTTCTTTCTTTCTTCCTTTTTTTCTTCCTTCCTTCCTTCCTTCCTTCCTTCCTTCCTTCCTTCCTTCCTTCCTTCCTTCCCTTCCTTCCTTCCACCTACTGACCAAGTTAAATTTCTTTCCATATAAAAACCAAGAAACCCACCCTGCTGGCCTTTGTGGTTGCACGTTCCCCTCCTGGGCAGGTAGGGGTTTTATGGTCCCATCTTGATAGAGGTTGATGATGCCCACATCCCTCATAGCCACAACCCCATCTACACCTGGGACTGCTGTCCCTTTTGCCGGCTGCCTCTGACTTGAGTCCTGGCAATAACCTCCTTCCTGGGCACTCTGTTTTCTTGGTGTTCTTTTTATTGGCTGTGCTGCGTTTTTTTCATTCTCAATTCTCTGGGATCCTCAGAGTTCAGACCTCCCCCTTGTATTTACTACGTTGTGCTCCCTGCGCGTGGGGGCTGAGCCAAAGCCAGTGTTGGAGTTTGTGGGGCTTGCAAACCACAACAACCTTCTGAACTCACCAGTTTTTAAACATGTTCTATAGAGGACGAGATTTTTAACAAGTGTCAGGATTCAGTGTTTCCAGGTCGTTCCTCAGATGCCAGGCACAGTGGATGCTGATGGGGGAAAAGTGTCTTTAGTTTAAAACTTACTGTAGGCACCAAATCTGAAGAGTCACCTCGTGTTGTATTTCCCTCACATGACGTGTAGCTTCTGTCCTCATTGTGGTCCATCCCCGTCCCCCACCAGCTCTAAACTAATGCACTCCATGGGGAATGTCCATGGGGACGTGTCTGAGGGATGCCTGGCCGAGGTGGTCATGGGAGTCTGGCCACGAAGTGCCTTCTGGGAAAGGGGCGCAGAGTCCTGACCCTAAATCCCCATGAACTTCAGCTTTTTACTTCAGTTTATAGACTGCGCTTTCTGCCCGCGGTTCTTCCTGAAGTTATGTGCACTATATTGTTAGTGGTTCCTGATGCAACACGATAGAAAATGATTGAAGGATCTTGGATAAATTGTGTTCTAGGACAGAAACTGCAGAAGATTGCAGCGGCTACCCAGCTTCTGATCAGAAAGCTTGAGTCAGGGGAAAAGGGGAAATTTTTCTGCTAGGTATTGGCCAGGTGTTTTTACTGGTGAGAATTCAGAGAATCTGTCAACTCCTGTTTGTCCTTGGCCTCTGTAGATTCCGGGGTATGCATGCAGACATTTGAACGTGTCCACATTGCTGACATTTGCATGTATGTGTGTGTATGCATATATGTATAATCTCTGTATAATAGATGTGCACGTGCACATTTTTCTAACTGGTGAAACACATGGTTTCACCTTCTGTTGTCCCCAGGCCTGCCCATTCCAGGAGGGTGGGCCTCAATATGGTGGACCCTGACTGCTGAGGTCACCCCCAGAGGACTCATCTCTGTGTTCCTGTGTGCGTCCCAAAGCCGTGGTGCATAGGCCTCAACATCCCGGCCAGAGGACAAGTGATTGTGGTTTATTTGCATTCCAGCAGCTGAGAGGGCTCCAGGGATTTCCCTGAATGATGAGCAAAAGAGTTGAAGCTGCACGTTTTCCCCTGCAGATGCCCGCTTAGGGGGTGGACTGGTTAGCCCAGAGCACCCGGTCAGCTTACCCTGAAGAGTTTGCAGAATATGATTCAGACACATCCTTCCTCCTCAGTAGCACCTGACATTTCCTGAGCTTCCTCACTGGGCCTTTTGGAAGGGCTGTAGAAGGTTTTGGAGTTTGTGATGTAACCTCGCCACTCCTTGGCTCTGGGTGCTGCCCCAGAGTACTTTAGCTGCTCGAATTTTGAGGAGATTGTGGTTGGCAGCCATTGAAACAGGTGCTTTTGGACCTGGTGATGGAATGGGCCTGTGTGCCTGCTTGTCACTACAAGATGCAGTGGCCGGGGAGGATGCTCCCTTTCTAAGCCTTGGTGGAAGGAGAGAAACTGGTTTGGGTAGCATTGGGGGGGGGAGGGGCACAGGCACGATTGTTCCTTTGCCTTGCCTCTCCCCTTTTGGGGATACATTAAATGTGTAGCATGCTGGGGAGCAAAAATAGTTGGAGTGGTGATTCACTGTGACAGATCTCAGGAGTGTGCGAAGGGGGAGGCGCCAGGCAGAAGGTGGCCTGTCTCAGGGTGCTGGAAGGGATGTGCTTCTTGCCTTCTTTATGTGGCCAAGCCTTCTTGGTGCCCCGGTGGCCCCAAAGGGTTGTGGTGGTGTGTGTGTGGGGGTCTCTGGATGGTCACTGGGGAAGTGGCAGTTGGACCGGCCTCAAGCCCACAGATGTTCTTGGAGGCCCCTGGCAAGCCCACCCCTCTCCCTGCTGCCTGGCACCCTGCAGTAGCCCTCTCTAGGTCCAGCCACGCCCGGGCAGTGATAAGGGAAGCCAGGCAGGCCTTCTTACCTGCATCAGAGGGAATCTGCACCCTCCCGGCCCATGAAAGGGCTACTGTTGTCAGCAGGAAGCCTGAGTAAAGGCTGGGCTCTGGCTGGAGCTTTGTTTTTATGACCCCTGTGTGATGGCCCTGAAGGATGTCTTTAAACATAGCTGTGCAAACCCTGGTGAGACCTCATTTGCCCTTTTTGTTGCTCCTCATTTAAAGGACACCACCATGTGCACCCCTAAACTCAAACCCGTTGCAGCAAGGACCTGAGACCGTGAAGGGCGCTCAGACTTGCCTGACTTAGAAGGAGAATCCAGAAGTGGGAGGTGGGACTTGGCAGTCCCAGCTCCCTGCAGAGAATTTCTAGATGCCCCAAATGCTCTGGCGCACTGAGCTGAGCCATGCTGCACACCCACCAGCTCTCTTGGCCTGTCTTGGGGACCTGTCCTGACCTTGCAGGTTTTCACGATGACTTAACGGTGTTCACGTATATGCTTGGATTCCCTTTCTGCTTTGTTGTTGTTGTTGATGATGATGATGATGATGATGATGATGTATTTTATAATGAAATGAAAAATAAGTTCTGGCCCTTGCTGGTTACCAGACCTCAGTGATTAAAAACGAAGAAGATGAAATAATACCTGTGGAGCGAGGGAATTTATTTTCTAAGGGCCCCCTCCACCAGACCCGTGCAGCTCTGAAATTGAGTAACAAAGAAGGCTGCTTAGAATCCTTCCCTATTCCTGCTGTCTCAGCCACCCTCCTCCCCCGAAAAGGGGAGAGAGAGAGAGACAAATGGTGGGAAGGCTAGGTCTTGTTGGGTGAGTACCCACTGCCTGTCTCATTTAAGGTGGCACTCTACTTCTTTCAAATAGGAAATTGCCAAAATGGATGTCATCGGCTGCTAATTAGATGTATTTTAACTGCAGGATCATTTTACCAGCTAATACTGTTATTATGTGCTTCAATGTGAACCCATGGTGGAGCTGTTAAAATATGAGTGTGCGGCCCTAGCGCACAGCTAATGAAGCCTGCGGGATTGGTTGGCGCCCTCTCCTCGGTGGCCCTGAAGATGCCCAGGCCAGGCCCCATGCAGAAGTGTGACGCCCTTCAACTTCTCAAGATGTGTGTGCCCCCTTTATTCCCTGTGGCCACCTTGTTTCTGTGTTTTGACCAGGGCCTAAGTCCAGAAGAGGCTCATCACCTCCTGCCCCGCAGAGATAGCACGCTCCACCGTCTTTGGGCCTTTGGGCCAGCCTAGAAGCAACAAATAACTATGAGCCGTGATGTGGCAGCCCAGGCCCATATCACTGCCACGCGGCGGGTGCCCCAAAGCAGGCAGGCCTGAACCTCCAGCATGGAGTTTTCAAGTCTGAGCTGGCTTCCCTCCATCCTCTCTCTCTAGCAAACCGGAAAAAGAGTCCTGATTTCCCGTCGGGGTTGGGGGAGGGGGGCTAGAATTGGGATAGATTCTTAAGCACCAAGCAGTGCATCTGACTTCATGCCGTTCCTCTCTCTCTGTCTCTCCCCCCTTCCCCCTTAATACATAGCATTTTTATCATCCTTAAGACAAAGTAGCTGGCAAAATATTTAAGCGATCCGAAAGAAATGTTTTTATTTGCCTGTGTGCGAATTGGGTTATCTGCCGATCTTGTTTATGAAATTTGGGGCTGCCTTTCCAGCAGTCTGTTCGCCTCTCAAATCTTTCCCGGCTCCCATTTCCATATTTCTGCGTGCATGTTCTTTGTTAATCACTTGGCAAGCGCTTATTTGAATATTAAAAATTTCTTTAATCATCAAAGGCAGGAGCACAGTCTCATGAATATTCATATTTTCCCCCCTCCTCAGACTGGATTCTAGTTCATTACCCTGCAGTAAAAGCCAAACAGCCATCAATCGCCCTCATTACAGGCTCTGGCGTTTTGATTGGCTGCCTCCTGCCCAGAGCTTTTTTTTAAATTAATTAATTTATTTTTTTATTTTTTCCTCTTCTCCTATGAGCTGTCTTGTACCTGCCAACAACCAAAAAAAAAAAAAAAAAAAAAATCAACAATGCAAGAATACATTTCTCTGGTTGAAAAACAACTTTGCAAACTTGTCAAACAGTCCTCGTGGCTTGCTTCTGCTGAAGCGGTCACCAGTCACCAGCACTACCCCCCTACCTCTTAAAAAAAAAAAAGAACGGGGGGGCGGGAAAAGGTGGGGGAGAGAAGAATTAAATAAATAAATAAATAGGGAGAAACTTGAGCCTGAGAGATGAATATTTGTCAAGAGAGTTGACGTAAGTTTCATTTGCATAATGACTTTGTACTTCTGCATTAATAAAATTTGCATATGAAGCCATGTTAATTACTCCTGATCATGCTTTTTGCATTCATGCATAGTAATTTTCTCCGACTTGTGAGAATTAATGTCTTGGCATGGGGGGAGGGGGCGCGGGGATTGTCAGGTTTCCTTGCCAGTGGCCCTCACTCACAAGCGCTCGCTCCCTGTCTGTCTCCCTCCTTGATCTATGACTCATTTTTGCACTATCAGTAGGAGTTCTTGGCTTAAAAAATGTATCAATTGAAAAGCACCAGTAGGGAGAAAAATCTACATCTCCAGGACAGTGTATTCCAGAGCTCCTCTCGCCAGCTAGGAATCCATAACCCTCCCATGTGGGAGGAGCGCCCGCGGATCCAGCATTGGGAATGGTGCACCTTCCCCTCACCACCAGGCTGGGGCTTTTCCAGGCGCGTTTTTGTGTGTCTACACGCCGCCGGTGGGTGTGGGCATGCTCTCGGGGTAGTGCGCATGTGTGAGGATGAAGCAGGAACATCTGCAGGGCCCCTCTAGAAGGGAGACAGGTTACAGACACCCTCAGAATGCATGCAGTAAAAACTGCCTTGTGCCCTGATTTGGAGCTTAAGAAACATTTTAGGGATCTTATTTTTGGACTTTTTTGTGCCTCTTTGTGCAGGAGGCATAGAGCAACATTCTAACCCCTGTGAGCCTCAGTTTTCTCATTCATGGGGGGTTCATAACACCTACTCCTGGACAAGGCTGCTGGCCTTAAATGATATATGTGTTCATTGTTTCTTTTCCCTCATGAAAGCCAACTTCCATGATAAGGATTTGAGCCAGCCAGGGTTTTATTTTTAAGCCACCTGGATCCTGCATAAAGCTGAGATGGCGTCTTGGTGTCCCTCTTCCACATACCTCGGGTGCTGTTCCAATTCCAGAGGGGAACCCACCTAGACCTCAAAAGAAGTAATTTTTAAGAGTGTCTTGCAGGGCTTTGTTGGGTGCCTTCTAGAGCCGAGAACACCCGACAGACATTCCCTGCCAGGCTGTGGGGAGGGAGCCGGAACAGTTCCAGAGTGGAAAATAAATGGATGGTGGTGGCCATTCCGTGAGTGTTCACTGGAAGCCAGCCTCTGGCCAGGCTTGTCCTGACCTTCCTTTAAGGGCGGGGCTCTGAGAAAGTGACTCACCCTGAGTCACCGGGCCAGGAAATGGCAGAGGGGATTGGGCCTAGGCCTCAGCTCCAGGCCTGCATCTGAGCTCAGGCTTCCTCTGTGTGTGTCAGGCTGTTGTCACTGGGCCTCAAGGGCTCTGTCGAGCATGTTCTGGATTTCCTGCCTGCACTTGAATGCAGGTGCCCCTTCCTTGAGGATGGGCAAGGGCTGGGAGGTGGCCTGGGATGGGTGCTGAGGCCAGACAGTCCTCACCTTGGACTTTGCCCTTTCAACCACTTTAAGGTGTACAGTTAGTGGTTTTGAGTGTCTTCACAATGTTGTGCAACCATCACCACTGCTGTCTAATTCCAGAACATTCTCTCCACCCCAGGAAGAAACCACGTCCCTATTAGCCTTCACTTCCCCGCCCCCGGCCCCTGCAACCACTTGTCTACCTTCTGTCTCTGTGGTTTTGCCGACTCTGGACATTTACCGTAGTCACACAGTGGGTGGCTTCTAGCATCGCCTTCTGCTTTCGCTCTAGCTTCAGGAGAGAAGTTCTGGAGTTTCTGGAGTTCACCTGTGGGTTAAGCTGCTGGGGGTGGGGGGAGGGATTCCCCAGGGCAGAGGCCTTCTGAGAGCAGCTGGAGTGTCCTCTGTGGGCAGCTTAGGATTAGAAGCCTCTCATTCTTGTTGTCCCCTCCCCTGCCTCCATTGAGCCAGCCCCTGGAACAGGTGGTCTTCAGTGAGGTTGGAATTCTTAGTGGGGCATAGGGAAGCCCCTCCAGGGGGCAGCTTGGCCCCCCAACCCTACCTGAGTTGGGGGATGACTTTGCCTTTAAAGACTCTGGCCTAAGCCTGACCTTTCCAGAAGGAGAGATGTGTGGCTGGACCTGCCCTTAGATCCTTCCTCCCAGCCTTGGAGACCTAGGTTCTGCTCCCTTTCTGCTTGGGCAGTCCTGAGCACTCCTGTCACTCTTTCTCAG
Source organism: Phoca vitulina (assembly GCF_004348235.1). NCBI lineage: Eukaryota > Metazoa > Chordata > Mammalia > Carnivora > Phocidae > Phoca > Phoca vitulina. The sequence continues at coordinate 66,116,066 of NW_022589710.1, read as the reverse complement.
CCATGGTAAATGGTGGTGGCTGTGTCACGGTTTCACCCAGAACCTGGGGGCCTGGATTTGCTCTTTTTCAGTCTCCCATGGCCCGACTGAGCCCAAGGACCCTCCGGCTTCCCTCCACGCCACATGGCCCTTCTTCTCAGCATCCCTGGGTGCCCTGGTCACTCCACACTAGCTGCAGCCCAAGGGGGAAGCATGGCATATCCAGGCTTTGGAGACACAACTCTGTTCAAGTCCCAGGTCTCTGTGAGCCTCGGTATCCCCTATGGGATGGCGGATGGTTTTCTCAGCTGAGTGAGGTATTGGTGGTAGGTGCTCAGCACAAAGCCGTGTCAGGAGCCTTCCACGGTGTGAAGGCAGGTGGATGTAGACAGGACTGAATGTGCAGTGTCCGGTGCTGGGGCAGGGGGTTAGGCGAGGACTGGCCAGGGCAGGCTTCCAGGAGGAGACAGAGACACTGGCCTTGGGTGTCGACTTTACATGGGGGCCAGCACTGAGTCTGTGGCTGGAACTGTGTGGGGTCACTGGCCATGCCTCCCTTCTGGGGCTGTCATGGGCTCAGCCACGCCCTGGGCCCCAAGCCTTGCCTCGTGCAAGGTCTTCAGGGGCTTTGGCTTCTTGGCAGGACATTTGCAGGTGTTCCGAAAGGCCCTAGATAACACCCGGTTTGTAGAGGCAGGTGCTGTAGCGAAAGAGCCCTGGTTCTGGAGCCAACGGCCTGGGTTTGGTGGGGCTGCGGTCATGTCATCAGTTTGCTGGTCTGTGCAGTGGGTCTCCAAGGCCCTGTCCCCTGGGCATGTTGGGAGACTCAGGAGGGGGACTGACAGGATCCTGGCCGGAAGTGGGCTTGTGGGGCCTCGTGGCTCTCCTGGGTGGGGGAATCCCTTGTGGGGCCCCGAGGTGGGCAGACCCCCACCCTGCAGGCCCGTGTGGGGTGGTGAGCGGCGTCGGGTGGCCTCCTTGGCAGAGCCGGCCGGGGGCCCAGCTGCCCTCGTCTTGTTGGTGTTTTCTTTTTGTCTCTCTGATGCTTCCCTGCTCAATTATTTACCCAGGGAATTTGGGCTTCTTCACTTGTGGTTTTGGCAAGGGCTTCACACAGATTTTTGCCCTGGTGGTCTCTTAGCCATTTAAGATAAACGGCCAAATCAAACGCAGGCCTTGCCGGGGAGTCGAGGCGGGCCGTGGGGCTGGGCGGAGGCAAGAGAGCTCCTGGCCCTGCATCCTGGCTGTCAGATGGGGGAGGTGCCCCCAGCCGGCCCGAGGCGTGAAGAGGGGTGCTGGGCAGTGCCAGGGTTTTCTTGGGGTGGTTTGGGGGGGCGTTTAAAGCCTTCCGAAAGGCCTTGGGGCTTGTGTGCTGTGTGCTTGATGCTCAGGTTGCTGAGGAGGACTGTGGGCTGGAGAGAGACACCAGCTGGCCGTCCGCCAGGCCCGCAGGTTAACCAGTGCCCAGGTGCTCAGAGGTAGATTGAGGTGTCCAAGGCCTGTACCAACAGCCCACCTGATAGAGCAGACAGTGGTGGCTTGGAGCCTCCCAGCTCCTCCAGAGGGGGGTGGCCCAGGTTTTTGGGAATGAATCCCCAAAGGGAGCCAGCTCCGGAACACTCCAGAAGCCTCCACGTTGGCGGGTGGGGGGCTTCCTGGGTTCAAGCGTCCTGACAACCTCTTTTGGCCCCGCCCCCCCAGGGATGGGAGTCTGGTCCCAAGACAGCCCATCCTGGCAGCTGTGGAAGGAGGACCCCATGAGACCCCCCACCCACTTCCCTGGCCTCTTGCCCCCTGCCTGTGCCCGGTCACCTTCCCTGCAGGGCCTGGCACCCCGGGGCCTCCCACTCTGGAAGGGTGGCCTGCAGCCCTCTCTGCCCCGGGCCCCTGCCCCACACCCCGGGTCCCTTGTACGGTCCAGGGCCCGACTGACCAGTCTTTTTTATTGTTTTTTCTCCAGGGCCGTGCAGGCCTGCCCAGCTGCCAGCGACGGCCCCCATAGCTGCCTCCTCCCACCCTCACTCATCTGTGATCACTCCACCTCTGCGCACCCTGGGCGCTCTGCCGCCCTGCTTCCCCCTGCCGTGCTGCAGCGCGCGCCCAGTCTCGGGTGACGGGACTCAGGGTGAGGGTCAGACGGAGGCTCCCTTTGGATGCCAGTGTCAGTTGTCAGGTAACAGACGGCCGCGGTCGGTGGGGGGGGTGGGCTCCCAGGGATGGCGGGGTGTGCCCTGGGCCGAGCTGGCGGCTGCCTCTCCCAGGTGGGCCGGGCAAGGTGGGGCCCCAGGGAGGATGTGCAGTCCCACCCCTAAAGGCATTTTGCGGGGGCACAGGGGGAGTGGTGAAGCACATCAATGTGCCCCTGTCCCCATCGGTCAGGAGGTCCTCCGACGCCTCCGCCCGTTCTGAGTGTCTCACTCCCGGAATGCATTTCTCCAGCTTCCAAATTTCATCTCTTTGGGCTGTTTAGCTAAAGCTTAATTGGATAACACTTAACATCTGAGGTTTTCTTCTGCTCTGCCACTGCCACCCCCCCACCCCAGTCACTGCCCCCCTTCCTGACGACAGCACTGGGGGGAAGACTCCCCGGTCGTCTGTGCACATCGCCGGAGCCATCCAAAATGCTGAGTTTCTCTTTGCCAGAATGTGTTGCCTATTAACTTTGAGACAAAAAAAGTCACTCTGAAGGAGCCTTTCAGCTGTGGCCGTGGGAGGGGGTGAAGCCTTGCCTGTGGGGTGGGGCCATGCACCTCCCTGCTGGGTGCCTCTCCGCAGGTCTGTGTGGCTGCCCCTCGTACAGGTGGGCAGACGGGCAGCCTCAGCACAGCGCCCCCCACCTCTCTTCCCAAGCACAACCCACACTCCTGCTGTGGCCTGGGGTCCCTGGAGTTTGTGGGCACAGGCCTCTCCTGCTCAGGGCCTGGTGCCAGGATGCTGACACACACACAGGTGGTGGTGAGCGCCCTGAGGCCTGGTTTCCGGGCAGGGGCCAGGAAGGGGGTTGGGGGGGGCGTTGCAGAGCTGGGGCCAATTCAGTTTGTCCCAGCTTTGTCACCAGGCACGTTGCAGGCTTTCTCTTGATTTGGGTAGTGAAGGGAAAACTGTCTTTCTGAGACAGGTTTTGCTTTATTGAAGCTGTCCCAAGGGATGGTCCCTGGTGGAGCCCCAGCTCCAGGGGCCAGAGCCTCCTAGGCCTTCCTGCCGGTCGGGTGGCCTGCGGCCTTCAGCAGCTCCTGCTGTGGGGTATGGTGGCATCGTAGGTACTGGGCTAATGCAGTGAATGCACAAAGCAAAGACTAAAATTGTCCAGGAAGGCGTCGGCTCCACGGGCAAATCGGCCGACTCCCTGCCCCGGGCCGCCCGAGCGCCCAGGGGGATTGGGGCTCCCATCCCAGCTCTGTAGGGCTGCGCTGTGATCTCTGCTTGCTGAGCGAGGGATGCCTGCTTCGTCCGGGTGCTTGCCCTGCTCTCGTGGCTTCCTGTAATTAGTGCGGCAGCCCCTGCAGCCACGCGGGGAGTCGCGCTATCAAAGATCAGCCTGAGTGTTTCTGACTAGACTCGGTCAAGTTCCGTGGTACAGAAACATGATTTCCCTGGCAGAGGTGCACCCGGGGCTTCACTTAACCCTCTGTTGGCTCTGGTAGCAACACGTCCTCCCACGCTTGCCCTCAGCCACAGTGCCACCCCCTTCCTTCAAGGGACCACGTGTGGAGGGCCTACTGTGTGCGGGATTGCACTGGGCCTTTTTTGTGCATTCTTGAATTTAATCCCCATAGTGACCTTAGGAGGTAGGTTCTCTTCTCTCCACTTTCCAGATGAGAAAGTGAGGCTCGGAGATGTGGAGTTCTCATAGCCCACGTTCAATCATTCTTTTAGGAAAAGCCCTTTCTTGGGCACCTCATTTGTAGGCGCCGTGCAAACCAAGGTGGAGTCAGGCACAGCAGGTCTGGCCCTCCTGCAACTTGCAGGGGTGGAGATGGGGAGCGCGGGAATGGGGACCTGCAGAGAGGACTCTTGGAAGGGGGCGGAGGGGCAGAGGTGGGATTTGACCCTGGCTGGTCATCCAGAACCTGCTTCATCTCTGGCCTTGGCTCATCTGGCTTAGAGGCCCACTTGGATTTTAGAACTTGATGCCATGAGGGCTAAAGAGTCCTCGAGCACCCCCAAACTGATGTCAGTGTCCAGGGAGGGGAGCGAGGCAGGGTGGGCTCTGTTCCTGGGCTCTCTGGGACCGCCCTTCCTGACCCTCCTCGGAGGCCTGCTCTTGGGCCTCTGACGCTTGGCCGTGATTTCCAGCGCTGTCCTCTTTCACTGTTGGATCCCCGCTAATTAGCCTGCTCGAGGTTGTCCCTCCATACTTTCTGATCAGTTTCAGTACCTGAAAATATCCTGTTCCGGAGGTTTTTGTCCCTTTGTGGCTTCTGTCCCTGGCACTGGGCTGTTTGCTGAAGTGTTTTTAGTGCCTGTTTAATTAGTAGTTGGAATGGAGTCATTAAATTCGCAGTAACCCGTTAGGAAGAAGCAGCCCTCTGTAAAGACGGAGAGGGGCCACCGTCCTTACTTTGTTTTGTCTCTTTTCAGATCAGGATGCACTGAACCTATCTCTTCAAATTAATACGGAAAACCCTGGAGTAACCGTGTTTCACACAGGTTAATTGCATGCCCGTGAAGGCATTCACAGTTATTTATAGAAGGATGTAATGTTTATGGGGGAGCAAGCCACACAGGTTTGTGTGTTTGTGTACCTCTCTGGCTGGCAGCGTCCCAGACAGCCCCGCCTCCTGGGACCTCCACCCCAGACCTCCGGATGGTCACAGTGGGGTGGGGAGGAGGCACTTGGGCTCTTCATTGCTTTTTGACTCTGCTGAGATATTGGGAGGGTGGGAGGGCTTTGAGTGTGGGCGTTCCTGGAAACTCAAGTTTCTTCCCCGGGACATTTCATGGAGGAACTATCCAGGGCGCCCGTGGAGTCGAGAAGCTCGGGCTGTGGTCCTGGCCCTCGCTCCACCTGGCTGGTGACCTTGAAGAAGCTGTTCTCCCTCTCTGGGGCTGTTTCCTCTTCTGTAATAAAAAATATAAATGCATCTACACACGTACATATGTATCACGTGATATATACGTAACGTTTAAAAATGAGGCTCCACGTTTGGCTTCTAAAACAGATCCTATTGATCTGTTTCAGTTACTGGCTGCTCTGGATGACTGGGCATGTGACTTAGCTCAGGTCCCCAGGGCAGGGGTGTGGTGGTCGGGGCCGGTTCCGAAACCTCTGGGCCTTGGCTCCCCTGAACCGTTCCCCGTTCCAGGGTTTCCATGACTGTCAGGCAGTCATCAGAGTGCAACCCCTGCCCGAGTCAAGGCTGCTGTTCTGTATGGTTTTGGGACCTCGTTTTCCTCCCTGTGCCTCAGTTTTCCCACCTATAAAATGGGGGTGATGATAGTTTGTGCCTTGAAAGCTTGTTTTGGGGATGAGATGAGGTCATACATGCCAGGTGCTGAGACTAGTGCCTCATGCTAAGTGAGCCCCGTAGAAGTTCTGATTCATGCTTGAGCAGAATGGGTTTTACAGCAGTACACAGTTATGTGTCTGAGATTTTACATCAGGCTCGATCTCCAGGTTCCATTCTTAAAGGCATTTAGCCTCTTGGCTGGCTCAGATCATGTACCAGCATCGTGAGGTGGAAAAGGAACCTAGAAACTTCATTGCATATTTAAAAGCTGCAAATGGTCATCTGCTACTGTGATTAATACATGTGCTTGGTGAAGTTCAAGGTCTCACGCAAGAACACACAGGATCCCAGCTCGGGGAAGTGGAAGTGTTTGGATTTAATAGAAGGAGTCAGTTGCAGTCATTAGTAGATGCTGAAATCACAGGGCAATCTTGTAAAGTTAAATTCAATTTACTTTTCTACTGAAATTGCTTGCTGTGTTATTTAACTAGTCTGGGGTTTCTTGGCATGGGTTAAAGGGACAATAAAGATAAAAGAATACCTGTAAGTAAATAGTAGGGTGTAACAGTAGAATCTATCATGTACTCCTCCTTCAATTATATCCCAGTGTTCATTTGTGTTGGTTTTTATAACCGGAGCCATCCAATGGGACACTGTGGATTAGACCACCCGAGCTGTGGAAGCTTGATGCAATTAATACAGTCTGTCTGGAAAGTGGCCTTATTTCTGGAAGTTTTATGTTAATGATATGGTCTGTGCTTTGCACATTTCATACCAGAACAAGAAGCACGCTGTAGTTTCATTCTGAACTGGGTTTGATTAACACCGGAGGATCAGTGGGAAGCCAAAGGGTGATGCCGACCGAGATGGCAGCGCCCACCAGGCCCCCGCGGGTGCACCGCCCCTGTTCTGGTGCAGGGGTGCAGGGGCTCCCCAGTAGGGCGTGAGAGCCTCCGTGGAGACTCTGGAGGGAGGGGTGAGTATGGGGGGGTGGAAGAAGAAGAGAAGTGAGTGTGGATGAACGTGTGTGGACAGAAGTACTCCATCTGGGGAAGGTTCGAGACGTGCTCTTGTGATTCCCTCCACAAAGTCGCGTTTGCTGTGAGTCTTTTGGGGCTAACCAGGTCCCAGTGTCAATGGGGGTTGGCTCACTGGAGGAAAAGGGCTCTCAGGGGAGTCATTAAAAATTTAAAGAGTCATCTGTACGCCTTGAGATGTCTACAATGCCGAGGGGGCTGGTGGTCCGGCATTTACAACCCGAGGGTGATTCTTGCATGCCTGTTCAGTGGATCCTACTCTGGTGTCTGCCTGCTTTGTGGGATCACCGCTGCAGAGGCTGCTCTGGACCGCCTGTCTTTAGAACCCAGATGTCTCCTTTTGTATTTGGGGGAAGTACCAGGAGAAGCCACCAAGTGCTGCAAGGCCCCCAGGACGGAGGAAGCCAACTCTCCAGGCTGCTGGAGCTGGCAGAGGGCAGCAGGGCTTGGGGGGACTCCAGGAAAGCCCACTGGCCGGGAAGTCACATCTGCTCCAGCACCTACAGGGCCAAGGGCACCGCGTTTCTGGGGACCAGAAGGAGTGCAGTGCTGCTTGTGGTGGGGGGTGGGGGCGGCGCAGGGGCACCTACCAGCGTGACTGCCCCTGGATAAAAGAGGTCCCAGCAACGTCCCGGAGAGGAGACCACTGCAACCATGCCAGATTCTATTTCACTCCAAGCCGGCCCTTCAGACGTTCTGAAGGCAGAGCTAAATCAAAGAATTCTGTTCAAATCCGTACAAGATGTTGCTGTTTTTCTGCTCTGACAGGAGAGGCATTTGGAAGTGCAGTTTCTTTCTTTCTTTCTTTCTTTTTTTTTTTTTATAGCTGTCTTAAAAAGGAGTTTGGCTGTTTAGCACAGCTGGTGCTCATTACATTATGCACTGGCAATAAAATAGCATGTGTAATTAATTTTTAATGCAGCGCTGGATGCAGCGCTTTAAAGCAGTTAGTGGATGTGAAGAACGAGCACTGGTCACCGACATCAGAGATCTCGGGGCAGGCGGCCACGTTCTGCAGCTTTGAAGGGACTCTGGAGCCTGGGAGCCCTCCACGTGGAGTAGTCCAGAAATGGGTTCCCTCCAGGTGACCTGCAGCTGATTCGGTTCATCTCTACTGACCTAGGGCCAGGGGTCCAGGAGATCGTCCCATCTAACCCCTTCCTTATCTAGATGGGTCACTGGGGTGGAGACTGTGCCCTTTTGGCTCTGCCCACCAGACCATATCACCCCCACTTGAGTTCAGACCAGAAACTAGGGAAGGAGACTCATTGTCCAACTGAAGCCATGTGAAGCCCACAATCTGATTTGGCAGCAGAGAGTCTTTGCTCTGAGGAGCCCCGCACGTTTAGCTTCTTAGACCCTCAGTTTTGCCATCTGCAGTTGGAACACACCTCTCTGTGTCCTAGGTTTGAGACGTTCTGTGGCTGTGCTTGGATCACGGGCTGCCCCACCCCTTCTCAGGGCTCTGTGCATGGATTCGTGTTTGAAACGAAATGTCACTGTGGACACACAATGCTGGGAGGGCTAGAGGCACTGTGGGAAGCTGCAGAGGTGGAACCGTGCTTGGTCCCTGTCCTCAAGGAGCCTGGGTGTGAATATGTGACTCTGGGCTAGCCACCTCCTCTCCCCAAGCCTCAGTTTCCTTCCCTGTGAAATGGAGACACTGGAAGTACCTGCCCATCGTCCCTGCACTGGAAGTTCCACTGAAGGGCCCCTGTATTGGGGTGGCCGCAGCTGCGCACCAGCGTGTGGGGAAGCAGAGGCAACGGGAGGCGTGAGAGGCAAGGAGGAGGAAGCTAGGCTGTTGAGAAGCTGTGGGTGCCCCCTGCCCGATGCCCGACAACGACAATGACTTGGCTGCCATCTCTGCAAGTTTGCTGCCTGGGAAATCCCCACCGTCACTGCTCCTGTGACTTGCCAGGGTTTTCTGCAGGCCCGCTGTGTGCCCGCACTGTTCTGGGCACTACGCACACTTGGCTCAGGCCACCCCATCCTCATAACTCCCCTAAGGAGAGGCAGCCCCCCTTTTGCTCATGAGGATCTTAGGGCTCAGGGCTTGTAGCTGTCCCCTCCTGCTTCCCACTGGGCTCACACAGAGTGGCTCAAACAGGGGTATTGGAAATGCAGCTCGCGGTAGGAAGCCAGACCACATTCACACGTGGTCCTGGGAGGGTCCCTGTGGTCTTCGTTCGCCAGCCGTGCTGCTGCGTGATCTGGGGCAGGGTGCAGGGGGCTGGGAATGAGCTCAGCGGGGCTCTTGCCACAGTGGTCGGGCTGCACAGGAATGCCTTTCTCTGCCGAAGAAAATAGAAAGGACTGAGCTTCTGGGAGCAGTGAGGATCCTGCAGATCCTCTGGGGTTTTCCTGATGGGGAAGGTGAGGTTGGAGGTCGGAAATCTTCCAGCGTGTGACCAGTGACAGACGTGGATGTGGGTGTCAGCCAGGAGAGGTCCTGCTGACCCGGTGAGCCTCCTCCAGCTCGGGGCGCTCCTGAGGGGTCCAAGTTGTGAGTACCTTATGGGAGCACAGAGAACCAACCCTCGAGAGTCCACCAAAGGGAACTCTGGCACAAAAGAAGAAGCCTGGGGCACCGGGAAAGATGTTCTCATCTCATCGCCCTCAGATTGGGTTTCTGGGGTCTGGCTGGGAGGCAGGGACCTGGTAGCTGGCCTCACCACAGCCTTTACTAGGTCCATGTAAATCCGCATCTCCGGGTTTCCAGAGCCCAGGCAGGCGCGGCCCTCCCTGGAGGTGCTCAGGAAATGCTGGTAGACGGTAAAGACCCAGGAAAGGTCGTGTTCATGTCTGCAAGAGAAAGAAGAGACACAGAATGCTCTTATCACCTCTTCACTTTGTGTGTGTGTGTTTTTAAGATTTTATGTTTAAGTAATGTCTACACCCAACGTAGGGCTTGAACTCACAACCCTGAGATCAATAGTCGCATGCTCCACCCACTGAGCCAGCCCGGTGCTCCGCCTCCTCATTTTTTGTATGCAGTCCCCTAGAAGCAATTTTTCTTCACTGGAGAGAAACAGACTTTGGTCTTCCTTAAAGCCTGAGGAGTTCTTGGTGTTGCCTTTTTTTTATTTTTTTTTTTTTGGTGGGGGGAACAAAATGTAGTTGACTTTTTAAACCTGAGGGCCAGGCAAGGCGGAGGGGCTGTGTGCTGTACATATTTCACAATCAAACCCAAATAGTCTAAACCATGAAATATAGTTTATCCAAACATAATCAACGCTGGCCAATTTAATCCAGAAATCAGTGGGGAGAAACCCTTGGTGGGCAGGGGTCCCTCTGGGTGGGATTTCACACATAGCCTGACCTCACACCTGAGGGGGGCTGTTGCCTGCTCGTCGCTTCAGGTCCCTCCTAGGGGCTAGCATGTGACCATGGTGTGTGGTCAACGCGGGTGGAAGCATTGGCCGTGGCTAGCTCTCGCACCAGGGTCTTTCTTACACTTGGCAATGGGGCCGCCAGGTTACGGTCAGGTTACCATTTCTGTGCCCCCACCGTGTGTCAGGCCCTCTGCGGGGCCTTCCTAGATATTCAGGCTTCCCAGCACCTTCTTTCTTAGGCGGTAACCTAGTCTATAGCTCACAGGTGAGGAGACACACCAGAGAGGTGGTGGAATGTGTCCGAAATCGCGCAGCTGGTGGATGGCAGACGTGGGGTTTGAACCCGGGTCTCCTTGGGTCTGGCGGACACAGCCTGCTCCTGTGTCCTTGCTCTCTGGCTCCCAGACAGCCCTCCTGCTGGCCTTCTACCTGGCAGGTGTGAGTGGGAGCCCCGGGGTGCTGCAGGCCTGGCCCCAGCCCTGGATCATACGAAGGCCGGTACTTGATGATTTCCGCGGAAGGAGTCAGAGGGCTCAGGACTTCTTGAAAGAGGTTAATGCGAAAACGGAGCCACTACGTGCTGAGACAGGGGCATTTGGAATCTCTTCATGAAGCCAGACATTTTTAATTACTGCCTTTGTTAATAGGATGTGAGGAACGGCCGATGGGACAGGCTCACGGGGCGCATGAGTTGGCCCTCAGAGCTGTACTTAGCCAGCCCCCCGATGCACCCTCTTCTCGAGTTTCCTCGTGCCTTATTAACAAGTGCCTCCGAGTCTTGATTTGGTAGTAAAAGGAGCCATTGCTTGAGAGCCTACGGTGCACCCCGGGCTCTGTGTGCACCCTCTCCACGGACGCTTTCTCAGGGGTGTGAGGATAGGGCTGTTGGATTTTTTTTTTTGTCATGGTAAAGTATACAAAAGTTACTCTTTTAACCACTTTTAGGTGCACAGTTCATGACATTAAGTACATTCCTGTTGTGCTGTGTTCTCCCACCACCACCATCCATCTCCAGAACTTTCTCGTTACCCCAAACTGAAACTCTATCCCCGAGAAACGCTAACTCCCCATTTCCCCCTTACTGTCCCTGTGAGTTTGAGTCCTCTGGGTGTCACATTGAAGAGGCATCAGACGATATTTCTCCCCCTGTGACTGGCTCATTTCACTGGGCACAGCGAGTTCAAGGTTCATGTGCGTTGTAGCCCAGGTCAGGATGTCCTTCCTTGGAAAGGCCGAGCAATATCCCATCTTGAGGATATACCACATCGTGTTTGTCCGTTCGTCCTGGGAGGGACCCTTGTTTGTTCCTGCCCTGTGGCCGCTGTGAGCCGTGCTTCTGTGAACCTGGGTGTGCAGCTACTGGTTCGAGACCCTGCTTTCAGTTCTTGCGGGTATACACCGAGCGGTGGGATGGCTGGACCACATGGTGATTCTGTGTCTGACTTATTGAGGAACTGCCCACCTGTTTGCCTCAGCGGCGGCCGCATTTTACATTCCCGCCGCAGTGCTCCAGAGTCCCGGTTTCTTCGCGTTCTCCTCCGACTCCTGAGACTCAGGGATGTGGGCCACCGCTGGCCCCAGGCATGTGGTGGAACATGAGGGTCTGGAAGGGACCCGGCTCCGCTGAGCTCAGACGTAACACCTGTGGCCGGGCTCAGTGGTCACCTCCCACAGTACGTTTCCTTTGAGGGTCTCACCCTGGGGGTAAGGGCCTCTTGCGTCTCTCCTAAGTGCTTCCCAGCGACGGCCTGTCTCCCAGGCTGCTGATTTTTAGCAGTCAGCTAAACGTTTTGCTAGCTTGAGAGTTTGGGGAAGAAGATTCTGCAAGTGGACAATTTTCACTTTCCTTTCTGCTGTGTCCTTAGGGTATTGGTTTGGGCTCGGGTCAGCAGAAGGAGCTGTGTACTTCAGAGGGGGAACACCTGGGAGCAAGGGGGAGCCGGCTGATGTCCTGGGTCCCGCCCCTCTCCGAGCCTCTCTGGGTCCCTGTCTCCTGGGGATCATCATGCAGGCCTTGCCTTCCCAGCTGGGCTGGGAGGAGTTGGAGAGGGGGCATCCTGAGTTGGACTGTAGGGTGACTTCCTGGGTCTGCCTCTGTGATTGCGTGGCCTCGGGTCCTTTGTGCCAGAGGGAGAGTAATCGTGGGACTGCAGTGAGCATTATTCTGTGCGGCTGTGGTTTCTGTCGTCCTGTATTCGTTCCTAGGACTGCCACAGCTAATGACCACAGACGGGGGCAGGGGGTGACTTCCAACAACAGAAATTTGTCACCTCATGTTTCCGTGAGGCCACAAGTCCAAACTCAAGGTGTCGGCAGGGCTATGCTCCCTCCAGAGGCTCCGGGGGGAGAATCTGTTCCTGGCCTCCTCCAGCTTTTGGTGGCTCCCAGCGTTCCTTGGCCGTGACCGCATCCTCTAGCTCTCTCTCTGTAGTCATGGCCTCATCCTTGGGGCCTGTCTTTTCCTCTCGCAGACGCAGACGAGGAAAACTCGAAGAACAATTGTCATTCCATTTAGAGCTCACCCGGCTAATCTAGGATGATCTTATCTCAAATCCCGAACTTAATTACCTCTGCTGTGATCCTTTTTCCAAATATGGTCACAGTCATAGATTTCAGGGAGTTGGTTATGGACATGGTGTTTGGGGGGGCCACCATTCAACCCACAATATAACCCTTGCTGGATTGTAGGCCCCTTCAGGGCAGGAATCCCAGTTTGATGTCCTCTGTGAACAATCCAGGTTTGGGTTCAGGTATATGCAGGGCATCCCCCAAAAGTATACTGTGTTGAGCCTGGAGCTGGTCTCCAATAAGATGGCCACATGTTCCTTGTCCCAGTGATATTCAGATGTTGTCAACTTGGGGCAAAACTCAGATCTCTGTGTGTTAAGGAAGGTTGTGTGCCCCCCCCCCCCAAGTCCTGCCCTGTGCCAAGTCAGAACACAATTATTAACAGGGTGGGGGGGTGGCTTTAAAAAAAAGTCTGCAGTGATTATTATGAGAAAAAATTAGCAGAGTTGAATAAGGACTAAAAATAGCTGGACACATACTTGCCTCTAATCTATTTTCTTAAGGAAAATATAATTATTTTTGTAAACTGGCTCTGAGAAGCCAGGAGTATTTTTAGTCTGCATCTTCTAAGATGTGCATCTTTTCAGGAAGAGCAGCTCGGAGCCCACTGGAGAGTGATGTCGCCAAGCTTGCAGAGCAGGGTGGTGGTGGAGTCAGAGGGTCAGGACCCAGGCCTGGGCCCTGTTGTGCTGAGCGTGTATTCCACGGAGGAGTGGCCATGAGCAGACCGACTGTGGCCCCCATGGGTGCTGGTTGCCTGAGGGGTCCTCGTCACACCTGCTCAGGTGGCTGGCAGCACTGGGAGGACTGCAGCTGGTTCACCTTGGGGGCCAGGATGGTTGGGGGTTCCTTCTGGGCAAGGCTGAGCTGCCTTGCCATCCCCGCATGATCCAGGTCTGAGTGGACCTGCAAGAAATAACCAAGACTGGAGGGAAAACATTCCATGGCTTTTTTATTTGGAGCCAAACATTGCCTCATGTAATCTTCTCCCTGGTTTTTCCCATTGCCTCTGCCAGGGTCCTTGGGCCTGGCACAGACCCTGTAATAAAAGGCCCTGTGTGTTTGTGTGTTTACATGTGAGTGTATTTGTGTGTATGTATAGTGTGTGTGTGTAGGTGTGTACACGTGAGTGTGCATGCCTGTGTGTGTGGGTATGTGACTATGCACGTGTGTGCATGTGTTTGTACATGTATATATGTGAGCGTGTGTGGGTGCATGCATATGCACGCGTTCATGTGTGTTATGTGTTTGTACAGGTGAGTGTTCACGTGAGCGTGTCTGGTGTGTGTATATGGGTGTGTGTGCACGTGTGCATGCCTGTGTATGGTGGCGTGGGAGCACAGCAAGGGTCACCTCCCCCCTGCCCAGTGCAGCATATTTATGGTAGAGGCCCTTCGATTATTTTCCTCCCTGAACTTTGTAATTCTCCCTGGATTGCGGTGTGCAGTTGACTTTCAGTACCAAAGCTTGCTGAGAGGCTTTCAGGGCGAATCTCTCCCTGGGGATAAATTTGTCTTCTCACTACCTTCTAGGGGAAGCTACATCCCCCTGTCTACCCCAGCCTCAGAGAGAGCCCACAGGTCATGGTCCTGGAAAACATGGCCAATGCTGGTATGACCCACCCAGGAGTGCGTGCGTGAGGAGCACTGGCTTTGGAGCTAGGTGTCGGGTCTGAAATCCCGGCTCTGACACTGACCAGCTCTTTGACCTTGGTGAGTGACCTAGCCTTTAGGAGCCTCAGTTTCCTCGTCTATAAAATGAGGTGGCCGCAACTTAGTGGGATGGGTAGCACTTGGCTAAACATTTAGTATGGGCTTCGTCCTCAATATCCCTCAGCCCAACTCTGCAAGGAAGGCACCGGCATTCCCATTTTATAGATTGGGAAACCGAGGCAGTCTGACACAGGGTCCTTAACTGTTTCATTATCCTTAAAAACCTTTCCCGGTTCCATTATGACCACCTTCAGCAGCGGCTGGTGTATAAAGGTGGTGAGTACTGGCAGGTATTACTATAACATTTTTATTGTCATTATAACTATAATTATTACTATCACAGTCATTATCGTTGCTGTTTCCCTGGGTGGAGGTATTCTAGCCTCCATGTGGCTTTTCCCCTTGTGGCTGAGTCCCACCTCCTGACAAGTCTGGTTTTCGGGGGTCCTTTTCATCCTTCCGACGGGGATGGAACAGTCTTACCTGGCATCCCTTGGCCCCTCTACCCCGTCTTCCCTCCTCCCCTTCGGGTTTGTGGGTATTTGAGGTTTCAGAAAGTCGTTTCTCCTCTAATTGAGGTAATGAGCACCGTATTTCCAGAACCGCTGCACTAAAAGTCAAGTGCAAAGTGATGGTTTTCATTTGTTGTGCTCTCTCTTAATATGCATCTCTTTAAGGAGGGATTGGCTGGAAGCAAACAGCTAATAACCTATGGATTTATGGAGCCAGCGCAAGCCGGCTTAATAAGCTTTCATACCTGGAACCAGCGTTCTGTCCCTTTAAGTTGAAACTCCCAACTTGCTTGGTATTTTACAGTGCCTGGTTTCATTTATGCTGGAGCCAGACTTACTATGTGAGAGCCATTCGCATGCTGGAATTAGTCTTAAGCTTGCTTCTGTGGCGTTGCCAAATTCCATGTTTGTGTTTTATTTAGAATTCTTTTCACGGCCAGCCGATTCTGTTCCGGCACACACAAGCGCTGTTGCACCCCATGGAGAAAATAAGCAAGCTTGCGTTTTCTTTGGCAGAGGCCGCGGCCACAATAGACTGCGGTCTCCGAAACATTTTTTAAAAGCTATTTTAACCCATAACAGATGCATAAAGTCGGCACAGGCATGCCAGTTTTCTTAGTTTTAATTAAAAAATAATTACAGTCTAATGGGATGTTAGTGACACATTTGGATGAATGGTGGGTGACATTATCTGCAACTTATAAATGAGTGCCTCTCCCTTGGCCGGAGCAGAGGTGGGGAGGAGTTGGGGAGGGGATCTGGATATCTGTTCTTCGCTGCAGGGTGGGGGTGGGGGTCGTGGGTGGCGTCCTGGGCGCTGTGGGGTCCGGTGGAAGCCTTGGTGAGCGGCGTGCAGCACTCAGGAGGGACATCCTGCCGGGTGGCCGGCCAGGTGACCGAGCTGCCGGGACGCAGCGACGAGCGTCCCAGGGACAGTGGTATTTTGGCGCATCCTCCCTCCTGGCGTGCTCGATTGGGAAACTCTCACCTGCAGGGGCGCTTCAGCATGGTAAAGGCAGTGCCTGGGAGCTGTGGCCTCGAATCAGCTTCTTGGCCCCCACGATCCCGCTTCCCCTTCAGGACCCAGCAGCCTTCAGCTAGAAGCACATGTGCTCTGGGGTCCTGCTGGGGGCCGTGTAAGTAAGAAGATACATCTGGGAAGGTAAAGAGGTAGAAAAATGGTCTTGCCTGGTACTGCTGCTTCGAGAAGTCTGCACCCCAGATGCTCATCCTGGGTTCAGTTTTTATGTAAAACCTGACACTCATCAGAATCCGGAGTAGAGTGTGCCGGGCTGGGACGGCTGTGGGAGGCAGGGTCTCTGTGGGGACTCCGGGCAGGGAGGTGGAGGTGGGTGTGCTGACTCTACCAGGAGGGAGGGATCTGGGAAGGGACAGGCATTGCTGGGGCTCCTGTGATGTCTCATTACCTCCACTAACTGGGCAGCTGGGGATGGCGACAGGTTGTTCTGACCTCTGAGCCTTGGTTTTGTTGACCCGTGCCCAGTGTGAGGACCAGGCCTTGAGCAGAGGGAGGAGTCTGTCCTAGGGCTCAGTCTCCTGGGAGCCAGCTCTGCTGGGAGGAGGATGCCATAGGGTCGGGATGATGGGGTGTACCTCTCCAGCAGGCACTGGGGGCTGCGTTATCTGGAGCCTTCCAGATCAGGAGGAAGGTGCCTGACCCAGCTGTGCCCTGCCCAGGCCCCTGTGCAGCATTGCCAGTTGCCTTTGAATGGGCATGGCTCGAGCAGTGTCCTCGAGACAGGCAGGTCCTGGCCACAGGCCACCACGCTGAGTCAGGACCTGCCTGGCGGACCTCAGACCCCACGCTTTCCCCTGAGACCTCATGCCCTGGGCAGGCCCACGGAGGACCCCTCCCGTGGCTCACAGTGGGCTCTGGGAGACAAGGGACAGACTGGGGACCTTTCGGGGTGTTGCAACTTACTGTAGGTGGAGTAAAATGAACACTTCTTAGACAATGTTTCCCTGAGTCCAAATTCCTCAGAAGTGAAAATTAAGTTCCTCTATTAAAAACATGAGTCATACCAGCCCAGATGAGAGTCGTGGCGTTCCTCGAATTTTTGGAAGGGAAACATCGCATTCATGTTAATCCTTTCAATTATACCTCACTGCTGACAATCCACTGGGCGTTTCGCATCGCTAGCCTCTGCAGTCTGATTGCTGTGGGGCCTTGCACGCAGCACCTGAGAGCAGACCCAGGGCCTCTGTTTCCCTCTATGCAGGAGCACCTAGGTCAGGGAGCCTTGCTGTCTAGCGCCTCAGGGCTTCCTCCGTTCCCTCTGCAAGGTCTTGGGTATCTAATTGCTGCGAATGATTAATGTCCAGTTGAAAAGGTTCCACGTCTGTCTGCTCGTGGGAACTGGAAGCAGATGGGAGTGGAGTGGGTTCCCTGCTCCATGCCTGGCCCTGGCGCAGAATCCCGGGGTTCCCTCTCCGTGGTGGGTGTCTTGCTCAGGTGAGGGTGCAGACAGGCTAGGTTTTGTTCCCTCAAAGAAACTGGTCTATAGATTTGGTGTATCCTTCCCAGAAACCTCCAATAACCAAGTTGGGGACCAAGGCAGGGAGGTGTCACTGGTGGGGAGGGGACAGACCCAGAGACTTCTTGCTCTGGGGGAAGGCAGCCAGGCATGCTGGGGAAGTGGGAGAGTGCTGGGAGGCTGGGGTCACCGAGACCAACCAGGCCTGGGCCACAGGTGGGCTGACCTTTGGCCCCAGATGCAGCTTGCAGGGGGCAGGGAGGGAGGGAATGTCCTCTGGGAAACTGCAGCTTTGTGTATTTAAGAAATCTGAGACTTGCAGCTCTGCAAGACACAGCTGTCAGACCAACCTGGACTTCTGTCTCTCCTGCTTGATGTGCACTTGAGTTTTGGAAATTTAGCCTTTTTGGGAGTTCCATTTTGCTTTTGCTTCTCTTTATTCAGCAAGGTGCTCCGCCCTGCCCACCGCTCAGGTGAATCCTCCGGTAGGAGGAGCAGTGCTGAGGGATGTATCTGAGAAGGACAGAAGGTGAGTGGGCCACATCAGAACAGTGGAAGTCATTGACCGGAAGGGGACAGGCTCTTGGATTTGGAATTGGATACAAAGTGTGGTTTCTGAGTTTGGAACCATCACTTTTTTGGGGGGATGTGGGGGGAGGATTGGGGTAGGCAGGGCTTCAAGTTCATTTACTTCTTTGAAGTTTCCTCTTTTTATAAGAAGTAAAAGCCCATGTAGCTTATGAGAAGCAGGGGCTGGAAAGCAGAATTTGTTCACTCATTACGTTTCCCGGAAAGTAAGCAAGGGTTTAGAATGGTGGGACCAGCAGCAGGGGATTCCAGAGAGTGGGGAAGAGTATGATGAGAGCCCCTGGGAGGGTGGGAGGTGGGCCAGCGTGTCAGAGCCCTGAGACCCCCACGTCGGCACGTTCATTTACATTAAGGAGGTCAGGGGAGTAATAGTGATGGACCCATGTGTCCAGGAGGAAGTGTGTGTGTGTGTGTGTGTGTGTGTGTGCGCGCGCTCACGTGCATGTGCATGAACGTCAGGGACCAGGCTCTATGGCCGGCTGCTCTGGGGTGCTTTGGAAAGGGTCAGGTAGCAGAGAAAGGTGCATAGGACCAGGAGGGAGTGAGGTGCCCAAATGACATTTGAGTGCAACCATGGGCTCTCCTGAGCATCCCGGGATCCTTACTCCTTTGGGTGCACACAGGCTGCCCTGAGGGTGTTTTCAGAGGCAGAGCCTGGTGGGCAGAGAGCCCTGCCGGGATGCTGCCAGGCCTGGCATGGCCCTGGCTCTGCCCCCTCCTCACTGGGTGACCGTGGCCCTTCCCCTCCATCTTGGAGGCCGGGTCCCTCACTAAAGGGAGATGATGGTGTTCCTCAGGTTGCAGGTGCGTCCAATGTTTGGTACGGGGCCTTGTGTACGGAAGGCCCCAGCAAGGGGAGCTCTTGCTGATCTCATGACGACAGTTGTCGCAGTAGGTAGAGGAGAAGGCATGTTCACTGCGGTGGCCCAGGGGTCTGCAACACTGCACGCCGCTGAGCTAAGCGGGTGGTGGTGAGGGCTGGGCTCCCTCCCAACTTGGGGTCCTCCTGCATCCTAGGTGTGGAGACCCCAGGTTCGGGAGTGTCTAAGACACGCCTTCTGGTCCAGTGTGAGCTGCTCTTTGGGGTTGCAGTACGTGCCTGGCTTCGATTTCGGAGGCATTCTGGTCCCCAGTGAGAAGCTCTGCCCTCCGTGTCTCTGCTTGGGCCACCTGGAGTCCCCTGCCAGGCACCAGCTTTCCAGCGTGCTGGCCTGTGTCTCTTTCTTTCCTCGAATGGCCCTCTACACCTTGCCATGGGCCCAAACCTCGAGATACCAGCTTCTTGGTCTTCAGGTGTGAGCTGCTTGGGCTCCTTGGGGGCCCAGGTCTAGAGCAAAGGGGCTGGAGCCAGGGAGCTGGCTAGCCGAGTAGAGAGATCTATTCTCAGTAACTTCTCCCTGGAGAGAGCCGTCTCAGTAAACACCTCTGCAGGCAAGGTGGACTGGAAAACGCTGCCCTTGCATTTACTGTGGCACGAAAAGCCCAGAGATTTATGGAAAAGAGCTGTCTAGAAGACAACTCTTCTTCCTCCCCTCCCTGGTTTCAGCCGCTGTTTTGGACTAAGTCTTCCAGCTTTCCTATCTTCTACAATCCTTGTTACGTCTGTTCTTTGTTTCTCTCAGAAGGAAGGGGGTGCTGTGGTCCCGAGGTGCCGTAGGGTCGGGGGTAGAACAGCACGCACACCTCCCGTGCTGCCGCCTGTACCCATGGCAGACATCACTAGTCGATCGCAGCACCTCTGTCCTCTGGCTGGGGCCTGGGCACCTCAAGTGAGTAGGTGAGGCAGCCCCGACTGGCCGGGAAGGTGACCATCCCGGCATGCCTTTTCTCTGAGGAAATGGGGGGGAGAGAAGACACCGCCCCACGCTGTTTCCTCAGCCCCTGGGGACAGTGTCCGTGAGCCTGTCTTTGGACCACTGTGTGTGGGGGGGCTTTGTGGGGGAGGCCTCGGCTTAAGTGTGGCAGCTGTAGAGTGATGGCTGAGCCGCCGAGCGTCAGCCTGCCCCCTCCAGGGCAGATTGCTCTTGTGTGTTTTTGCAGGCAGGTGTTGGAGAAGGCAGGGTTCTGGCCTGGGGTCACCGACTTGAAAGAGGCAGAGGGGATGGTCGACCTGAAGAGGCAGAGGGGATGGTCGACCTGGCCAGTTCAGCCCCAGGGCTGTCAGCTCTCCTGCAGGCTGCGGTCTCCGGGGTCCCGCCTCCAGCCTCCCCCCAGCCACCTCCCGCACCTCCAGGCCGTCCTGTGGTTCGGCTGCCTGGAGCAGTGGGTGCCCCCGCCAGGCCGGGCCAGACTCCCCAGGGCGGTATGTTCCGGCCCCTTGTTGAGATCACTGTGAGCTTCTCTTTCCTGCTCAGCTCGGTGCCACGGCAGCTCCGTGGTCTCTC
Organism: Phoca vitulina; assembly: GCF_004348235.1. Lineage (NCBI taxonomy): Eukaryota > Metazoa > Chordata > Mammalia > Carnivora > Phocidae > Phoca > Phoca vitulina. Next base: position 66,096,006 of record NW_022589710.1, on the reverse strand, counting down.
GCCGCTCTGAGCCGGGAGCCCTTGCACTGACCTCGTCCTGGCCTGGGACTTGGCTTGTTCTGTCACATGGCCTCTGTGGTCTCCGTGGATTTCCACCCCAGGGCCGTGGCCTGCTCTCCGGTCGCTTGAGAATTCCCCGCTGATGTCAGTGAGGCTGTGTGTTTTGATCAACAAGAAGCAGAGTTTTGGGGTCCAGTAGGAACGTGAGCTGAGAGAGATAAGGTGGGAGCTTGCCCCCCCACGGGCCCCGTCTCTCCCCCCTTGCCTCCTGAATGCTTACGATGGCTCCCTGACGTGGGGTGGCAGCTCCGTCTTACAGATGAGGAAACCAAGGCTCAGGGCCAAGGCTCTCCTTCGAACCACGCGGCTGGGAAGTGGCAGTGGAGGGCCGTGTGTGGGTGGCGAGGCTCCAGGTCCTCGTTCCTTGTCTCGAGGCCTGGTGTGAGTACAGAGCCTGTCCTGGCGCAGCTGTCGGAGCTTCATCTGCTGTCACCGTGCTCTGTCCCGGACACGTCCTGCTCCCTGTGTGGCGCAGTGCCTTCCCTTCCTCCCTGCACTGGGCGTCCCTGTTCCCGTCCCTGCTGGACTTGCCCAGCCCAGCTGCCGTGTTTGTGCCCGCACTGGGTGCCCCCTCTAGACTGGACCTTGGCTGAGGCAGGGACTGTGTCTCGTGCCCTCTGTAGCTCTGACACGAGTTTGTGCCTGGTCCACCCAGGGGCCCTGATCGTGTTTGGCAGGTGCGTGCATGGGGGAGGGGCGGACATGCCTTCATGCTGCCCTGTCATGCCTTGGGCCAGGAATGGCTCAAAAAGGGCCCCGGCCGAATTCTGGAAGGGGGCTCTGCCCCCAGACTCCCTGGACAGGATGGAGGCAGCTGGGTATGTTGCCTCCCAGGCGAGCGTTATAACCAGAATCATGAAGCCTGGAGCCAAAGGGAACCTGAAAAGCCTCTTCCCTCTTGTTAAATGCAGCCCTGCCCTTAGTCTTGCTTTGGTTAGTTCCCTGTCTGCGGCGTGAAGCAATGGCCCTTTTATTAGTTCAGTGCTTCTGGAGACTTCAAGAAGGCTGGGTGTAAATATCAGAGCCCCAACAGCCAGTGGTAGGAACTTCCTAATAAACTCCAAGTAAATAATGTGGTGATTATTGGGATGGCAGCCCCAGAGACTCTGGCCTCTGTGGGGGCAGGTCCCTGTCCATACCCGGGACCCAGGGCCCAGCTTTTCCTGAGGAGGGAAGGGATGGCTCACCTGGGTGAGCTCAAGTTCCAGCTGTGTAGCTCAGAAGGACAAGGGACGAGGTCCTTCAGCTCTGGCTTTGAAACATCTGGGCTCAGGGACCCCCATGGGAGAGTGCACTCCCCATGGCTGGGTTCACGGCCCCCAGGGCCTTCTGGACTCATCGCCCAGGGCTGTCTGCTGTGCCCAGCCGCGCTGGCCAGGCTGCTGTTAGAAGATGCCCACACTGCGCTGGGCCTGGCACACCTGTGCTCTCCTAAGACTGCCACCGTGATGTTGGTGTGAGGGGACTGGGACGCAGAGCCTCTGTAACTCGCTTGGGGTCACCTACCAGTATGTGGCACGTTTCCAGGTGCAGCTGTGGGGCACCGCTCAGCCAGACCCCAGCGCTCAGGACAGGTTGTTGTGTGTCTGAGCTCGGCCCCAGGGCCTTCTTGCTGGGCCCTGGACACCTCTGCTCTCTAACCTGGCCAGACTCTGCCCAGAGAGTCCCTTGGTCTCTAGGCGGCCGGGATCCTACTCTGGGAAAAGCACCCCCAGGCAGCACTTAGCACACATCTCTGGGCCGAGCTCATGAGGTCGTATCCTTCTTGATGAAACGGCAGGGCTTCCAGGGCACAGCCTGTGCTTTGTGTGTCTGTCTCTGGGCCTCAGCGACTCAGTGGCACCCAGGAGGGTCTGCACGAACGAGGGGTGTGTTTGGAGGCTTCTTGCCTACCGGAAGTGGGTAGGGCACTGGAAGTGACCAGAGTGAGTGCCTGAAGCTTGCCCAGCGGCATGCCAGAATTCCAGTCCAGAGAATTCAGCCGGTGGGAGCTTAGACTAGAAGGGAAGGAATGGGGGGCCTTACCCAGGTGAATTCTGAGAGCGGCATCGGCTAAAGGCTTATCACGGTGCAGAGGGACCCCTGAGCTGGAGTGCCATCCTGTTCTCATGCTCTTTTTCTCTTCTTTATTATTTATACCGTAGCTGCTTCCGTAATAAAGGAATATCAAGTCTCTGACTTTAAGTAAACCAGTAGCAGAAGCTTGAGCACAGCGATGGAGAAGGGGAGTCCTACGACTGGGTGGGGGGGAGGCCGCTCCAGGAGCCTGTACCACAGTGGGGCACAGAGTTTGGCTCAGAGCCTCCCGGCAGCCTGTCCAAAAGGGAAACATGGGGAATTCGGATTTGCTTATGAAAGAAAGATGGTCCAGGACAGAGGGATTTTTGCATCAACCTCAAGCCTGGGAGACTTCCTCCCGTGGTTTTTTAGATAAGGCGGGGCCTTTATCGAAGATGAAAAGTCCAGATAGTAAATACTTCGGGCTCTGTGGGCCAATGACCTCCGTTGCAACTAATTAGCTCTGCTGTTGCAGGGTAAGAGCCTTCATGGACAGTGTGTCCCGAATGGGTATGACTGTCGTTTCAATAAAACTTTGTTTACAGAAACATGTAGCCAGTCCCTGGCCTGTAGTTTGTGGATCTCCAAGATAAGGAATAATCAATACCACTCTGAGAGATCGTTGTAACATTAGCCCACACAAAAAAAGCAAGCAGCTTCTCATCCTGACTCTGGTGGAAGTTGAGACAAAACATGAAATTCAGGGGCTGGTCCTCTTCTTCTCTATTCCTCCAGACCTCATTCTGCCCCTCTGTCCCTGGAGACAGAGAGAGACAGAGGTAGATAGTTGGTCGGGGGGCCGTTGGCCTGGTCCCAGCCTGATGAACCTTGCCGGCTTGGGTGTTCCCTTCCCAAAGCCTCAGGCTCCAGGTAGAAAAGAGCTGTCGCTGTGGGCTCCCCTCCTGTGAGACCAGACTGTCCCTTTGGGGTTCACCTTCCTTCAACAACTTGCTTCTGCAAGGGATAGATATTTGCAGGCAGACCTTCGGGCTGGCTTCACAGTTGTTGAGAACCGAGCTGCTCTGGGAAAGAGGTGGTTGTGCTCGCTCGCTCTTTCTTCCTTCCTTTCTTTCTTTCTTTCTTTCTTTTTCTTTCTTTCTTTCTTTCTTTCTTTCTCTTTCTTTCTTTCTTTTTCTTCTCTCTTTTTAGATTTTTTTTTTTTAATTTGAGACAGAGAGAGAGCGAGAGAGAGAGCATGCACAAGCGGAGAGGAGGGTCAGAGAGAGAGGGAGAAGCAGATTCTCCGCTGAGCAGGGAGCCCGATATGGGGCTCGATCCCAGGACCCTGAGACCATGACCTGAGCCGAAGGCAGACGCTTAACTGACTGAGCCACCCAGGTGCCCCATGGCTTTTTCTTTCAATGGTTGGAGGCAAAACATGAGACTAGGACATTTCTGTGAATTCTGCTCATTACCACTTACTTGCAATTTGTTTATTTACTCACTCCTGACCCTGTTCCACCAAAGGCTGGGGGAGGGGTCAGGACCACACAGACGTCGTACGTTTGACTTCTTTTTCCTCCTCTGCAAAATGGGGGTTCAGAAAGCGCCCGGGCAGGGCCGGCACACCGGAGGTGCAAGGAATTAGTTTTCTTCTTTCATTAGGTACTAGAGTGGCCGACGCTTTGTAGTATGGTTGCGTTTCACCAACGATGGTCAGAAGTGGGTGGTGTGGCCTTTGGGATAATCCTTGAATTTTCCCCAACTCTATAAAACATGGATGAGGGCACCAGAGTGGACGGGAGTTCTCTGGGGGCCCAGCTGGCCCTGGCGTCCTAGTGGGGGAGGACTCTGGCCACCCCCCATGAGGAAATGGCCCAGAATTCTCTCTCAGCTGCCCAGATAGTCTTAATTTCAAGAACCCGCATTATTTTAACTCTCCCTTCCCCTTGCTTCGAAAGATTGTGTTTCCATTAAGTAATAATCATTTCATCCTCCCTTTAAAAGTAATTTAACTGGAGGCGCATCTTCTGAACACCTGCCCACAGGTGATCTGAGACCTGGCCCACCTGGCCCGTCCCAGGTGCCTGTGGGCGAGGCAGTGATGGTGTTGTCACACTAAGTGGGCTTAATTTAGGTGCCAAGCCAAGCGACTGTGTTTTACTTTGCCCTTGTGTCCTTGTTTTATGCACATCCGTAAGTTTCTTTAGCCTTTTGGACATTTTTGAACAGTGTCCTTCATGATGACCTTCAGGGACCCAAGGATGCAACTAAGACAGTGGTGCTCAGTTTTGTCTGAAACCTGCCTTCTACCACCTGGGCTCAGGCTCCTGCTCTACTTGGGTGCAGGGAAAGAGGGACATTCCCGGGAAGGAGAAGGTTTTAGAGCTGCTGTCGGCACCTGTCTGTGCCCAGCTCCCAGCCGCCCAGCACTGGCCTGGGCACGGTGGGTGCGCTCAGTGACTGTGTTGGGAGGGCAGCTGAGGGGTCGCTGAGTCTGCTACGCATCTTCCTGTGCACTGTTGGGGTGACATTCTGGGGAGGGGGAGCCAGGTTCTGAATCCCCTACCTGCCTTCCTACACCAGCTGGCCCCCTCCCCTCCCCAGCCCCGCTGTTCTCCTCCCCCCCTCCCATCTCCTCCTCTCTCCTCCCCTCCCCTCCTCCTCCCCCTCCCCCGCCCCAACGCTGCAGGTGAAGGGCCTGTGGTCACTGCAGGCAGGAGATGCACAGGGGTGCTCAGGTGCAGGCCAGCGGGGTTCACAGGTGCCCCAGCCTCTATGCCGATGATGCCAGGGAGGGAGGTGCCTTCACTCCAGACCCCTGGGACAGTGGCTGTCCCCCTTCAGCTGCACAGTCCCGGTCATCACACCCAAGGTGGCCTTTTCCATTCCAAGGCTAGGATTTGATTGAGCAGGGTCCCTGAGGGCCCGTGCTCTGTGGGCTGGGGCACAGGCAGTGGGAGAGGTTGGGGTTGCCCTCGAGGGGCAGAGGGGGTCGCTTGCTGCTCTGCTGGGCTGTGGTGATGCCTTTAGGTATGGAGGGTTGGGGGGTCCCTTCATAACTGCATCACAGAGCCTGGCACAGAAGGCACATGTAATTGACCTATCGGTGAAATGAAAGAGCAAAGAATGGGTGAATGAATGAATGAATGAGCTCTTTGAAGAGGGGGGATCATGCCAGGATCCCCACAGTGCCTGGCATGTAGTAGATGCTCAGGAAATGCTTGTGCAACAAACACATGAAGAACCCATTTTGAACCCACTTTTAAGACATTAAGGCCACAGATACAGCCCTCTGTGTTCTGTCCATCCCACATCCTGAGGATGTGTGCGCTGTTTGTGCTGAGATGTAGACAGGATTTACAGGTGCTGACCCGAGCCCATGCGGACCCCCCGCGTGGTGCTTGCTGTGGAGGCCTGCTCTGCCTGCCGAGGCGACGGGACAAGAAGGGGCCCGGTGGACAGTGGCATGGCGCTGCCTTCCTGCTCTTTGGCTGGGGAGGCTGCTTCCCGTCTTGGAACTTCAGACCCCCTCACTGGGAATACATGGAAGGGCCCAGCCTGATGCCTGGGCGTGCTGGGGGCTTGGAAAAGGCAGCCACCAATTATTCTGTCAGAGTGGGGTGTGGGTCGTGGACGGCCAAGGATGAGGGAGGAGGAGGGCCCCCATGGGATTCTCTATGGACATAGGTTTCCAGTGGCGGCCCCTCCCCCAGAGCACTGGGGCCATGAGGTCCTGGATTCTTGGTGGAGGGCTGGGAGTTGTCTGGCCTGACTCCCTGCCCACCAGGGACCCAGGTCCAGAGAGGGTCTTGTTGGGGTCACTTGGCAGGGTTGGATCTGCATTAGACCCCAGGCTTGTTCCTTCCACCCAGGTGCCCTCACTGTCCCCATCGTGTGCCGGCCTGGGTGAGGTGGGGGCCAGGAGGTCAAATTGTTCTGCACACATGAGGGCTGTTGGACATGGGCTCCAGTGGCCAAAAGGTGGTTTGTTCTGTCTGCCCAGGGCTCTGGAATGATGTGGGCCCTGCCCTGGCTGGCGGGGAGCCTGGGCCGGGGAAGGGGGCGCTGTTGCTTCCCCTCAGCTCTGTGAGTCCTCCCCTCCATTCCTTGAGTTGTCACGTGGTGTTATGGTCTGAGTGTTTGTGTTCCCCCTGATTCATATGTTGAATCCTAACCCCCAGAGTGATGGTATTAGGAGGCAGAGGCTTTAGGAGGTGATCAAGTCGTGAGGATTAGTGCCCCCTTATAAAAGAGCCCCCAGAGCACCCCCTGTCCCTGCTGCCATGGGCAACTCGGCAGGAAGACGGCCGTCTGTGAACCAGGAAGAGGCCCTCACCAGACGTCACATCTGCTGGTACCTTGATCTTGGACTCCCAGTCTCTGGGACTGTGAGAAATCAGTGTTTGCTGTTTACAAGCTGCCCGGTCTGTTGTTGTTAGAGCAGCCCCAGTGGACTGAGACGGCTTCAGGAGGGAGCCCCTGGGCTTTCCTCTTCATTCCAAGGCACATTTTCAGCTGACCCGCAAAGTGCTCCCCAGCACCTTCTCTGACCAGCAAGCACCGGCTGACTCGGGAAGCTCCTCCTGGGCCCTACCACATATAAAGGCTTCGCAAGAAGAAACAAGTGACTGTGGGTGCCAGTACGGAGGCCCGTGTGTCTGACTGGTGCTGTGGGTCCATCCCGCTGGGGTGGTGCTTGAGACTCCCGCTGGAGGCACCAGGTACAGAGACAGGGGTGCAGTCCCTGGAGGCCCCACAGAAAGAGCCAGGGAGCAGTGCAGCACATCCAAGGACCACCAGGGAAGGCGGGGAGCTCTGGAAGGGGGTCTGAGCCAGACACGAAGGAGGCAGAAACATGCCCCAGCAGCACATAGGACGAGAGGCCGTGCAAGGCAGAGGGAACGCCTGGGGGTGGGAGGGAGGAGACTCTTCTGGGACTCAGGAGTAGCTACAGTGGCTCCAGGCCGGGGTGCCTAGGAGTGAGGCCAGAGAGGGTGGAGAAGGCCACTAGCAGCAGATGAAGATGAGTTTGGGGCCAGGTGTGGGGGGTCTGCTCTTTCCCCAGGAGGCAGCCCTTGATGGGCACCTGGAGACCCCTGGCTGTGTGACCTTGGATAAGTCACTTCACCCCTCTGAGTCTTAGGTTCCTCATCTATAAACTGGTGGCATCCCCCCCAGTGGGATGATGATGGTGGTGATGATGAGGAAGATGGTACCTGTTTCATCAGGTTGTTGCAAGGTTTAAAGAAGGGTCTGGGTGTGAGTGTGCCTAGTACTTGGGAGGGTTGCCCTGTCACTGAGTGTGCTGCCCACCCCCAAAGCCCCCTAGTATTTGATGTGTTAATTTTGTGATAGCTTTTCAACTACTGATTGGTTTTAAGCAGTTGATGGTCAATTTGTTTCTCAGACATTCTTTAAAATGAGTCTTGGTTTGGTTTCCAGGGCTAGAAATCTTTGGCTAGAATTGCTTTTACCTTTGTAGAAATATTTGCATGGGCCACTGGCCACTTCTCTTGGGAAAGTGGGTGCTCTGCGGTGTGGTGTGGATCCTGCCCTTAGGAAAACACTGGGTGCCTGGAAAGTTGGGGTGATGTGTGTCCACTCTCTGACCTGCCCGGATGCCCTGGCTCCTCCCCACCACCCTGGGCCTGGCCATGCCAACTTCCCTATGTCAGCAAAGTTTGGTCTGGGAGGAAAAGGGCTCTGAGGGCTGCCTGAGGCAGCTGGCAGAGGATGGGGAGGCTTTGCGTTTGGTTTGGGTCAGCAAATACTGACCCAAGGTTGCTCTGTGCCAGGCCTGGGGGAGGCCCTGTCCTCGAGCAGCTCCCGTTCCTGGTCTCCATGCTTCCATTCTGGGTTGGTCTGGAGGTGTCCGTGCCAGCCGCCTGCACGTGGCCTTGGTGGGCTGTGGCCTAGGCCCTGGACCAAGCAATTGTAGCAGAGCCCTGGGCCGTGGCTGTGACCCTGGCTGGAGGAGTGGGCCATGTGGTGTGAACACAGATGCCTCCCACCCCAGTGTCACATGCAAAGTGGCTTCCCTGGGCTGGGGTGGAGAAACTTCCACCTTTTTGGGAAGCAGACAGAGTGCCCCAGGCCCCCAGAAAGAGGCCTGTCATGGTTGGAAGGCTTCCAGATATGAGTTCCTAAGCAGAGCTCGCTGAGTAGACCCTTGCCTGATGGCCGCTGTGCCCAGATCTCAGTCACTGCCCACGTCCCCTGGCTCTGGCTGTGGGCACCGGCCTTTCCGTGCTTGGCACCGGCTCAGCTGTGGGCTTTCTGAGCAGGGATGACCGAGTTCCAAATAGGCTCCTATTTGGATGATGGAGTTCAGCCCCACCGGGGCGGAGTTGGCTCTCCCCTCAAGTCTGACCAGGCCTGTGCTTGGGGGCCAGGGAAGTGGGTGGGCTCTCTTCCCCCACGATGTGGCTCCCCGCCGCATCCCAGCTTTCTAAACACTCATGGGTGGGCCTCGTGGGCTTTCACTGCTCACCCGTGCTGTGTGTTAATAAGATTGTTTAAAAAAAAGAAAAAAGACAAGAGCCCTGCCAGCGGTGGGATTTGGTGCCTTTAGAAGCAGAGGCACAGAGAAGTAAGGGGGAGCTCTTCCACAAGAAATAGACTCTCACATCTTGGGATTTGGGGAAACAGAACAGGCGAGGTTTTTTTTTTCCCTTCCCAGGCCCTCCGTATTATTAAGACACTCTGTCTTATAAGGGATGTTGGATAATTAATCCTGTGGCGAGGCAATAGCAACAAGCGCTAGAATATATTTAAATAATGAGGAAGCTCTTTAACGTGGACCCGTAAAGTAATTGTGGGCCAGTGGCATGAAGGCGCGAGGATCTGGATTTATTGAAATGTACTTTCCCCTTCAGAAGATGGGGGTGTTCTTTTGTGTACACACGCACACATGCACACGTGCACACGTGCACGCGCACACGCACACGCGCACACACACGCACACGCACACACACGCACACACACACACAGCATTTAGCCAGAACCCTGCTAAGTCTTTTCCCTTTCAGTCGAAAGGAATCAATTATGCCTTGTGGTCGCTTTCCAAAAACCACTTTTGATTGTGTGATTTTGTTTCAGTCGAGAGCTCCAATCAGCCCCTCAGAAACAAGCGGGGGGAAGAAAGCCCTCTCACCAAATATCTGGGCGTCCGTGCGGATTCTCAGCAGTTGAGAATATTGACAGCAATCAGAATTCCATGGCTGTTGAAACTTCGCCTCTAATTGAACTGGGAAAGGTAAACCCAGATTCAGGGCTCTGCACGCTGTAATTGCAATAATTTAATTTAGCTATTTAACCTGTAATTCAGTGGTATTTATTAAGGAGCATGGGAGAAAATGAGGCCATTAGGAGCCAGAGATGAATACATTGAAATGAAAATGAACACTTCTAACTACCAGTTGACCTTCGGTTTGTAGCAGTTTTTATTAGGCTGGTCACGGTAATTACCAGGACGTGAATCAGGGAGGAAAGTGAATAATTCAGTAATGAACATTTTTATTCATTATCTCGCGTTTTCAGGAAGCGGACGAGTATTGCGCAAAAGTATCGGCGACTCGCTTTTTGTTTGTTTTTTGAAAAATGATTGTTTGTGGACAGTGGCCCCATGCAAAGCATCATTCTGAGGAGGGAGTTGGCAGCCAGGGAGTCAGAGGGAGGCTCACTGGTGTGTCCTCGGTGCTGGGCCTGCCTCTGGGGTGCGCCGGGGAGATGGCGGTCCCCACGTGGTGGGTATCATCAGCCTGGCGCCGACCAGGGGAGCCACAGCCTCGCCAGCCCAGCCGGGGAAGGTGCTTCCAAAATTAGTGATCAAATGGGAAGTTTTCTTGACGTGTGCTGACTGAGGGTGGGGTCGGCCAGCTCTTCTTATGCCCTGTTAGGGTGAATTGTAAAGAGGTGCAGGCTGGGGGATAGCTGGGAACATGTAGCAAGATGCTTCATCCTCCTGGACCCAGGATTGCCACCTGGGGACACCGTCCTGAAGGCTCGCCAGGGATATTCAGGAAAACATGTGCACACACCTGCAGTTGCCTTATAATGGTGGAAAGTTCTGGAAGCAAGTAGATCCCAAGAGGGAGGAGAATGGTTAGAATGTGCAGTCTCCCAGCCGGATGGTGGAACATCACATAGCAACCAAAAATAATGACTTGGTGACGTTTGCAGCGATGTGGGAAAATGCTCCCAAATGACACCACGAGAGAGAAGCCTGAACCGAAACTGTACATGATAAGAGCTCAATCAGTAGATGTGTGTGTGTGCGCGCGCGCACGCCTGTGTGTCTGTAGGAAAGGGGACGCCAACATTTTGATGGAGGTGACTTTGGTAGTTTGTTTCCTCCCGTATCCTGGTCTGTATCTGGAGGTTTTCTACCAGAAGAAAGTATTCCTTTAAAAGTCAGAAGACACAGTAATGTTGATTTCAAAAGTTATGGTGACTTTTGCTGATTGGAAAGAGAAGTTTCTAGCCAGGCACCCTATGCAGGGCTCCGCCAAGCCTGGGGTTTCATGAGCTCCTCTTTCCACTTCCCAGAAAACCCTTCAGCCCTTAGATGTATCAGGGGGATGGGAGCTGAAGACTTGTGTCAGCCGGGCCGTGACGGGGGGCTTCCCCACGCGGCCCAGTCAGGAGGCACCTTCTTTCCATGTTATTCCCATTCCCTGCTTGTGGCTCCACACTGGGAGTCAGCCCGGGTGGGGCCCAGACCCTCGTCCTCTGGGGCTGGGCACATGCTTCTGAAGTGGGACATTTGGTAAGGACATTGCTGAGTTGGAGGCCAGTCTCCGCACCTCCTGCTGTCCAGCCATCTGCCTAGTGTCTGGCTGTGGTCAGTTCCATGCGGGTAGAGATGTTAAACTCACACTCTCTTCACGCAGCTAGACGAACAAGTGTGGTGTGTGTGTGCATGTGTGCGTGTGCATCTTGGTGTTGTCAGAAGGACCTCATTAGATATCCAGATGCTATCCACCCCCCCACCCACCCCAACAGGGTCTTCAGGCCCTCTCCGGTGGGAGGCTTGCTTCCCCGGTGAAAAAAAATTCTTTCCAATTTTTTATTCTTCAACTTCACTCATTTTCTTTAGTAAGTGCATTATGGTTATTGGGGGAAGACGCGCAATGACAGGTCTGCCCTGAATTCAGAGTGTCTGGACCCTGCTTTGTCTACTGACCTCAGCTGGCTGGCAGGAAGGCACAAGGGCGTTCTTCAGGCCCCAGGGCAGTGCCTGGCACACGCTGGGCCCTCTGCAGGTGTGCCCGTCTGCCCCTGCTCCGCTTCTCACTTATCTGCCCACAGCGTCTGACCCGATGCCACCAGCTGTAATCCTGTACCCACCCTCAAATGAGATGACGGTCAGCAAAGGCTGTGTCGTGTACCTAAGGAGAGCACAGACCAGGAGAGCAGGGAGATTTTCAGTCGGCTTCTGGCTCTGCACCTCGGGCCTGGGTACACTCCCGGGCGTGAGGACAAAGCTCACGACATTATATCTACAACTCCTTCAGGCCCAGTTCCTAGCACAGGGGAGGCTCCTGGTGGAAGCTCCTTGTCCCCCCTCCAGCCCCGAGCAGCCCCGAGCTTGCCATGACCACACTCAGCATGATAATCACAGCACCTACCTAACCGCAGAGGACCCAGTGCCACTCGGATGTGAAAACTCCTGGCTGATGCCAAATGCCCAGTGAAAGAGCTAGGCTTTTGAGGTGTCTAATATGGCTTCAGAAGCATTTGGACTTCTCAGAGTGGATGGTGCGTGTGCACAGTCTCCACACACACAGCCTCTGTGACATTGTCGGGGCCCCAAGATCCTCCTTCCGTCTCTCCCTCTCCCGTGGACACGAGGCATTCTCCTTGACTATGGGCACGTAATTCCCCAAAGTGCAGCTGACCCCGCCGAACCTGTGAGGCTCCGGTCTCCTGGAATCTTGGGAGCATTTGTGGAAACAGCTGCAGAGGGTGCATGCTCCGAGGGGGTGGGCTGCTGCCCAGGGCGAGCCTGGGACCTGTGGGTGCAGACGCGTTGATGGCCACGGTGGTTGTTGGTGGGGCACGGGGCCGTCTCCCTGCAGAGCGGGCTGGCCCACCTACCTTGCTAGGGGAAGAGAGAACACCAGGACATTTAAGTCTTCACGTTGGGGGAATAGCTAGTACCCCCCAACCCCCATTTTTTAAAGGTCCAGAAGAGAGCGTCACAGTGCTGTGTCCCAGTAGCCACCAGGCAGAATGCAGCGTTCTCCTTCCTGTGGAGGAACTTTGGAACCTTTCCTCCTGGTTGCCTAGTTACAAGATCATCTGTCCCGAGTTCCCCAGAAGGGGCGTGGCTGGGGAGCCACGGGAAGGGGAGTCGGGAGAGTGGCTGCTGTTGGGACTGCAACGAGTACATTCGATCATATCTAATTCCCATTTATATTACGTCGGACAGCCCCACTGCCCAGCTGCCCTCTTGAAGCCTCGGACCGCTGGGGTTTTTTGATGCATGAATGAGGACTGGGAAGTGGGCCAGGACTTGGCTCATGGGCTTCTTCATCATTTATTAGCTTCTAGTTTTAATTGTTTCCCGACTTCTTTCCAGATATTTATCTAGCAAGAATTGTCAGTTCTTGCCGTGCTGTGCAGACGCAAGGGGCAGGCGCCAACTGCAGAATTTTAACGGCTCTTCTGGGCGGCAGGCAGGCGTTTCAACTTGAGTCCAGCAGGTGTTGGGAAAGCAAGCACCTACTGTGTGTCAGACTGTGCCACGTGATGAAGGGATATGGGGATGGACCGGCCGAGGCTCCTCTTATAGGGAGGCCTGTTGTCCCTGGGGAGGTGGGGCAGGCAGGGACTGTCACACAGAGACTTACATTTTGTCTTGAGTGCCACCTGGGCTACAGGTCTCGGGATGTGTGACCTCAGGCAGAGACCTCTCTAAGCATTGGATTCTCTCTGGAATCCGAGGTGACGAGGCTAGCAAGGGTTAGTGATGACGCACTGAGGTACCGGGCAAGTACTTGATGGGGGCAGGCCATTATTTTCGGGGTTCTGTGTCCCAGGGAAGTGTGGTGGGACAGAGCAAGGACAGGACTCTGGGCTGGGGATATAGGCCATGGATATGCCATCTGCCTTTTCATTCTGGTGTCATCTGTGAAACCGGGGCACTGGGGGTGCCCTGCAGAGGACACATGAGGAATGACAAGGGAAGACATTGGCGGCTTCTCTTCCCTTCCGGAAGGAGCCCTGGGTTGAGTAGACCCACCGTGTTGGGGCCTGTGGTGGTTTGGTGAGGTTCCTGGATCAGGAACCAGGGCCTGGCTGGTGTGTGACCTTGGGAAGTCCTTTCTCCACACTGGGCAGCCTTGGTTTCCCTATCTAGTACTGGTTGGGGGGGGGGCACTGGGCGATCTTGCTTGTTACCCGCCCTTGGTTTCACAACTTGGGTAGCCTCAGGCAAGCGTGAGTAAATCTTCAGCCTCGGGTTCCTCACCTTTGAACCTCAGTGAAAGTATGTACCTCTGGGATTGCCGTAAGGACGGAACAAGGCCCCGCTGACACGGTGCCCGTGGTATGAATCTGACAGCTCTCTGGGGGTCCCTGTTGTCGAGGGCAGTCGGTGCTGTGGTTAAGACGATGGGCTCTTGAGCCAGACTGTCCAGGCCTGGGTCTCGGCACTTCCTGTGGAACCTCCTTGGAGTCTCCACTCTTCACTCTTCTCCCCAAAAGACAGAGAAATGAGCTCACTCTTGGGGCCATTTTATAGGTGAGGAATGTCACACTGAATGACAGATACAGAGAAGTGGGGTGCCTTGTCCAGGGTCATCCAGCTAGTAACTGCTGAGCCTGGACCAGAAACCTGTAGCGTTGTGCCCATTGCTCGGGGTGCATGGGGCAGCACTGCTGGGGGCCAGCCGTGCCCTGGGCCCCCGCTCGGCCTCCACTGTGGAGCCCTGATCCAGAAGCCCCAGCTTCTTGGCAGGCCTGGCCCACCAGGGTGTGTTTTCTGAGCCGGTGCATGACATTCACCGACCGCTGCCTCCGCCACTGGGGATAGTCTGGGACTGAAAATGCTTGTTTTCTGCTCAGGCCTGGAGGAGGGAGGACAGGTCCCTGGTAAGGCAGCCCTGCCACCAGCCCCAACTTTCCCGATTGTGCTTCTTCCCCATCATGTTTAGGAGAATTATGGTGAAGACCGGATGCTTCGTGTGCAGGGCCATACACGTTTCTCACAGAGTTCTCATTTCCTTGGGAACTTGTTGAATTTGCCATTTGCTCTGGGGCCATGGCAGAAACCATCGAAACCTGCGGGGCCCTCATTCACGTTGACAAGCCCAGGGGCCAGTACCAGGGCTGGACCTCGTTGGCATAAAGAATTGATTTGAGGGGGAAGAAAAGCGGGGAAATGACAAAATCCCTCAGTTTGTCAGCTTGCTTCTTGAACGTGAGGTTAAAAACCCATTTTAGACTTGGGCTTTTTAAAGACAGATTCCTTCTGAAATTTGGCCGAAATGATTTGAAACAAAACGATCACAGACTTGATCAGAAAGTGGTGATATCAGGCTCTCTTTGTGGTCTGGACTAAAACATCTGTTAACAGTGGAGTTTGTAAAGGTGTGTATGTCACTATTGTTTCTTCACTCACTTGTGCTCATTCTTACGATCCTGGATTTGGGTTTACTCATTTATTTTATTTTTTAGAAGGGAAGCATTTTTATCGGAGAGAGTGGTAAGAGGAATGGGGGAGGTCACCCCTCTGCAGGCAGAGTCTGAGCTTTCCGGCATTTCGGCATGTCGTGCCAAGTCGATGGCTGTTATTCCTCCAGAAAATAATGTCCTTTTTTTTTTTTTTTTTTTAACTTGCTTTTAACATTCTGCCCTTGGCATCTGTTCCAGGCATTGTGGACGAACATAGACTGTGTTCTGACAATGGGTTAAAGCAAGCACTTATTGAAAAGCATTCTCTACTTAATTACATTTCCTTCTTCTAGAAGCTATTTTAATTTTTTTTTTATAATCACATGTTAATTGTGTATTAGCGGGGCCTTTCTGATTAGTTGAAAACATAATGAAACCTTTGTAAACAACACAGAGAGAAAGAAAGAAGAACGTGTGAAGCAGAGACAGTGGTGAGGAGCCAGTTCTAAGAGGCCCAAATAGCTACATTTCTTGCTTCCAGGGAGGGGTGGAAATTTGTACCTGGAAGTCCCTTTTCTGAGTGATGGCTCCCCTGGTGGGGAGGGCGGGGCCACAGCTGCTGCCCCAGGAAGGGGAGGGGAGGGGTGGGTTCTCTGCCTCCCCCTTCTTCACTCCATCCTATGGTCATTCATTCCTTCCTTCATTCACCCACTCATTCATTCATGTGCTCATTCACATTCGTGCAATAGCTTCCTCGGTTTAGCGCTGACCGGGTGCAAGGTTCTTTACATGCATGCTCTAGATCCCCCCGTACAGGTATTCCTGCCACTGGAGGAGAAGGAAACAGCCCACAGTCAAGTTCCCTCATTCACGTTAGCCGAGGCTAGAAGCAGGAGAGCCAGATCTGTCAGGCCCAAGGACCCCCAGCCCCAGTGTGGTTCTGGAGTCCCCATGCCCCTTCCTGGGCAAAAACTTCAGCAGGTCCGGAGACAACCTGGTACCTGTCCAGAGGGCAGATGGGTCAGGGGAGCCAGCCAGGGCTAGGCCTGGGGGGGTGGGGGGGGAGCAGGGGGCGAGGGGGAAGGTAGCTTTCACCGTCCCCAGAATGTGGCAGCATTGGCTTTTTTTTTTTTCCTGCCTTTTAACATCTTTATTGAAAGCCCCAGCCCCAGTTTACAACCCCTATTGTGGTGAGAAGGGCCCCGAAGGCTGCGCTCTGTTCCCCATTTAAAGGGCCGGGCTTACAGGGGTTTTGCAGTTCCCAGGCTGTTATTAGGGAAGCGTGGCTGGGGCGTTTGAAATGCAAGTGCTACTGTGTGTGAGCGCCAGGTTCACCGTGCGCGCTCCAAGGAAACGCTGCCAAGACAGTGTTGTGAACAGCCGCCAAGCAAAACACGCGCCTGCCGTCCAGTGGAGCCAGCTCACTTCTGCAAATAGAGGAAAAATTGACTTTCTGATTTGGAGTGTTTCTACAACTAAGAAGAATCACTCCAGTGATTGTTCTAAAAATATTCCGGAGGCTGCACGTTCTCGAAGGCCTCGGGATTCTGAGCGGTCCTTAATCGTGCTTTTTATGTAATCTCTCCGGATCGTGTGTTTTTAAAAAAAGGAATTTACTTAAGCCTGCGTGGTCATCTCCTCGCTCCCCCCCCCACCCCCCCCCCCCCCCCCGTAAGTATTGCTGCAGCGTGAAAGAGTGCCCTACACAGCAGAAATTGTATTTTTATCTCTTTGACTTCAGGAAGTATATTTGGGTTTTCATCTCCTGCAGCCGCTGTTGCAAGGCTCACATCTGAGCAGCCGAATCTAGGGCAGCCCCTGACATCCCTGCACCGGCGGCAGAGCCCAGTTCTGGAGGGAGGCGACCCTCAGGCGGAAGGGTTTTTGGAGGAGGGCTGGGGAGCGGGGCGTGCTGGCACCGTTAATGGCCCCCGGCTCCCCCTGCCTGTTTAGGGGGGAGCAAGGCACAGAGCTCCCTGGGAGCCCCGGACCCGCCGTCCCCGGCGACTCGGATTCAGATGATTTCTGTAATGATGAAACTGACTGGGATGCCCCAAGCTTGCTTCTTGCCAAAAGTAAATGATGTCGGCCCCTCCTCCTCCTCTCTGACTCTCAGTTTCTCTCCACCCTCTATCCCCACCTCTCCTCTCTCTCTCTCTCTCTCTCTCTCTCTCTCTCTCTCTCTCTCGTGCAGTCAGTTTTGCAGGTTCAGCTGCAGAGCCTACAAGGAGGCCAGTACTGAACGTGAGGGGTCTGGTCTGTCCCCGGGTTGTGCATCCGCGGCAATGCTGACCTTTGGGGCTGGATGATTTCCTGTCGTAGGACATTTGAGCAGCATCCCTGCCCCGACTCAGATGCCAGTCACACCCTCCCCTCTGCCAATCGTGGCAATCCAGAATGTCTCAAGACATTGCCAAAATTCTCTGCATGGGCAAAACAGTCCTCCATCAGATACCACTGGTCTGGCCTTTTTCCCCAAACTTACAGCCAGAAAAAGGCCCGGAGATTATTAGGACCCATTTTTAGGTTTACACATCAGCAATAATAGCCGAGTGAAATCTAAAGCCTTGGAAATTGAGAATGAGTGCCCCACTTGATTTTTACCCCCAAAGCAAATTTTTAAAAGAAGTGGCAGGATGATCCGGGTTTAAGGGGCAGCCCCGGTGTGGCCGGTGAGGGGTGGTGAGCTGTCCCAGCTGCATCTGCAGGTGTTGGAATGGCCAGGCTGGCCAGAGTCTGTGCCTTCAAATAAGCAAGCAGTTTTCTCTAAAATGTCTCCTACGTGGATCTTCTAATACAGCTCTGCTAGCATTAGGTAACTGACCACCTTATCAGTGAACCAACAGTTGTGAGGATTTGCCAGTGTTTTTGGCATCGCACGCTGGGACATTCTCCCCTTTATTGCCCTTCCTCCTTCGCTTGCTTGCACCCTCCCTCCCTTCCTTCTGTCTCCTCACTTGCCTCCTTCCCTGAGAGGTTGTTACCCCGCGGGAGGAACCGGACCTAGCCTGCTCACAGGCAAGCACCTCATTTTGACGACATACACTGTATCCATTTACAAGAATCGTGTTCTGTGGCTTTAATGTTGACTCATTCCTGGGGCAGCCGGGAGGGTCAGGTGCCAGGTGTCCCTTCATCCATCAGCAGACTCCTGTTCGAGACATCTAGAACCAGGTGGTCGGCGGGTTTTGTGCCGGGCTTCCTTGGAAGGCCGCACGGCCAAGTATGCGTGTGACCGCGAGAGAGTGATTTCCTGGGCTCAGCCAAAACCCAGGCTTCCGCTGGCTTCTCTCTGCCAACTGGCCAGCAGAGCCAGCCTGGAGGTGCAAGAGCCATTTGGAATTCACAGGACTCCACCTCCCCTGGGGCCTGGGCTTCTCGGCTTTGGGTTCTCCAGTGCAAACCTGACAGCACCATCCTGGGGGCCTCCTGGCTCCCAGATTGTACAGGCAGTTTGGGCAGCTCCCCTGCCCCCCCCCGGCCCCCCACTTGCTCTGCCCATGTCCTTTGTCACCGCCAGCACAGCGCCCCTGCCCCTTGGCATTGCTGCTGCTTTCATCTACCCCTGGTTGCGGGGGCGGGGGGGCAGTGCTGTGAGAACCCCCTGGCACGGGCTCTGTGGGCCATGGCGGGAACCACATCTTCCACCAGCCCCGAGCCACGGTTGGATCTAGCCATTGGGCTGCCCAGCCACCATGCTGAGGCTGCTGGTGATGGAGCCGGGCAGCGTGGAGGGCATGCATGTAATTGTGTCCCCGTCACGTGTGTGCATGTGTGTGTGAGAACCTGTGCGTGGGGGAGGTGGGGGTGCTCGGTCTGGCTTTTCTGTAACCTCCGTGGCATTTGGTACGCCTCTGAATCCTCTGGTTCTCTGATCATGCCTGGCGGCTCGGCTGTGCACGGAGCACCCGGAAACTTCAACACTGAGCTGCGTCTGGTGAGAATGACCATCTCCCTGGCTGCCGGCGGGTTGGAGGAAGCTGGCACCGTGGAAGAGGCAAAGCGCTGCCGAAGTGCCGCAGGTTTTTCATATGGAAATGTGAAATAATGGGGTGATTAAATAGAGCTGTATATTAAAGTACATCTGACATTAGAATTACCATAATGTGCTGTAGCCTTAGGCTGAGTACTTTATTTGCCATCTGCGTCGGCCCAAAATCCCCCGGGGAAGCGCTAAAATATTCTGAATAAACTCAGCTCGAGTTCTTATTGAGAGTAAAATACCATTTGCGGCACGTCGTATTGATTCGTCTTAATTGTGGTGCAGAAAAGAACATTCACTCGCTGATGACTTTTGTGCTCGGTGACAAGCTGGCTGGAGTAACTCAAACACTGCAGTTGGTTAACCTGGACGGGGCCAGGCGGGCACCTCGGCTCCAGCCAGGGTGCCATGGAGCCACCCCGGGCGTGCCACCAGAGAGGGAGTTGGGGCGACGGGCACCCCAATCGGGGGCAGGGGGACCTTCACACTCTGCCGGCAGGCCCCTCCCTACACCCGGCCTTGCCTCCCGCCCCGAGGAAGCGCTGTCCGGCTGCAGAAGGATGGCGTGTGGCGGGTCGTCCTCCAGGGGCCGTGGCCTCGGTCCCTGCCTGTGGTTGGAGAGATGTGCTGTGCGTGTTGAAGAAAACAAAACTAAAAGAAAAAAAGGAGAAAGGGAGGAACCCACGCACCCGAGCAAACCCCAGCTTGGTTGGCTGCTGGTTGGTGGCCGTGGGACCTGGTAACAGTCCCCACAGCCCTCCGGGAGGGGGAAGAGTGGCACGTGAAAGACAGATGACTCGTTGGTGGGAAAACACTTGGTGATCCAGACAGTGCTCCCCCATTCACATGGTCCAGTTTTCATCCTATAATTGCCTATCATTATACACAATTTAAATATTCAAACATCCTCCACAAACCTTGGGCTAGCATGTTTTTATTACAAATTCAGAACAAGGGAATAACCTTTAACTTCAGAGACAAATGAGACAAATTTACAAGTGCATGTCTGCTGTTTTCTTGTGTTTTATCAATCCCTGCGGACCGGAACACTTTGGCTATGACGCCATTCTGAACAATATACATATATTACTACTTGTTTGTAGTGTGTGGGTAATGAGTCCCCTCTGCATTAGCTAACCTATATAACTTGGCGTCGAGGCTCTCCATAACGTCAATTATCTCCTCAGAGCTAAACGTACACTCCATTAAAACGAGATTTACTGCCCCTGCAATACTTCTTGGGGTGGAATGTGAAGATTTTTGTGGATTTAAGGAAAGGAAGGAAGCCTTATTCCTGCCTTGTGAAGAAAGTCATGAATAATGGAGAAACAGACTTCCTGTGTCAGCCGGAACGCGTGCGTGAAGATACCCACGAGGTGTGCACACGCCCACACACACCGGCTCTCACACCGGCAGCTCACGCCTTGAGTTGTGTGTGTTTTTTTACCTGTTTATTTCTTAATTCACTCTTTATTTTTCCATTAAATGATAAGGAGGATTTGCTTCATGCTTCCCCTGCACATTCTCTGCTAAATTCCTGTCCCCATAGTGCTATGGTGCGTTCAGAGAACCGCATATATTTGGGGGGGATGGGGGATGGAACAAAACCACCAAAGTAAGTGTATCTCTCAGCCCACCAGAACCCACTGTCATAGGTCCTTTTCAGAGAAGTCGACAGAAAGATTTCAAGGGAATCTGACGATGCATTCATCTATTTTGGGGAAGACATACTATTTCCAGCTGATTTGTGTGCCTTATGTAAAGGGGGGGGAAGCTCTATAAAGATGATGTTGAGGAATGTGCCGTAGTTTTTCGAGAATGCCGTAAGTGCGTTGCCACATACAAAATCACTCCGTGTGTCAGAAGGGCCTCCGGCTCTTCCATCTTACTAGCAAACACCACCGTTCTCACCCTTCCCCGAGATGCCCCCGTGGTCAGCAATATTGCTTTGTTTCAGGGCTGGGTGGCTGTTTCCTGAGCCTGAACTGCACACCTGGCCTGACCACAGAATTGAGCAGTTGAAATCGAGACTGTTTGGGGAAATCTGGGGTGCATGGTGCCTGCAGCTGCAGTTCAGTTCTAATACTTCTTTGTTCCTCTGAGAACCTGGACCACCCTGTTCCTGAAGCTGGATCACAGGCCTAGGTGGTTCAGATGAGAATCTTCATGGAATAATAGAACTCCTGCTGGAGAGAGTGATTTTGAAGCCACCCTGTAGGCTAGTGAGCCTCATAGATTGGATTTTAAATTTCCTCTTTGCATTTTCCAGCCCCCCCCCACCCCTCCCCGGTTTCATTTCTTTATATCTTATGGTTTCACAGTTCGGAAAGGGTGGATCTGGTCTCAGAAAGAGCCCTTCAAGGGGTTCCCCTTCATCCTTTGGTTGTACTGACATTTTGTTGCATCGAACAGTTTTTGACTCAAGTAGGCCTTGAGTGTGGGTTTGAAAATCTTCATATTTAAAAAAAAAAAATCAGAGTTTTCACCGTGATGGAATTGATAGCGATGGAATTTGATCTGTATCTGGCTCCCTTTCTTTGTGTTTTCAGAGCCTCCTCAGATTGATCTGAAACCCCCTTTTCAGTCCCACATCCTTTTCCTTGCCTCTGTGAATCTGGGGTCCCATTTCCATGCCTCTATGTGTGCAGTTTCCTCTGCCAGGCACACACTTTCTTTTCTTGCTCTGCACAACAGACTCCTTCCTTCTGAATTCAGCTCCAGGAGCTCCTCCTCGGAGAGGTCTTCCCTGATCCTCCCACGCTGTCCGCCTGTCCCTCCTCTGGATCCTGCGCCTCATGTCACAGTCTCTCCTAGTGACCTCATGGCCTAAAGCCTTACTAGAAACGTGGGGACTCATTAGCCCCTGCACTTGACTACAAGCTCCATGCGGGCAGACGTACATTGCTGTGTCCCTCCATTCAGCACAGAGCCCGGCAGGTGCTTTCTGCGTCATAGAGCCGCGGAAGGGGGGATGGAGCAAATGACTACGTGGTGTCGGACAGATCCTTTCATCGTTTGCTACCACAGTGCAGTTTCTGGGCTGCCAGATGTAGTGCGATCCTGGGTACTGTCCTCATGTGCTCCTTGGTTTCCCTAAAAGAAGGATAAGGACACCTGAGAGCAGCACCTCTTCCCCGTGTTTAATATTGAGCCCTGGGTTTGGACGGTGAGTGTGGACGAGTGAGGACAGCCCTGCACCATGAGCAGGCATCTGTGCCATCTCTGGGAGGTACTTCCCTCCCCGGCTGCATCTCCCATTTCCCCTCCCCGGGCTTTTCTCTTCTTTGCAGCCCTGAGGGTGCACGTGCAGTGCCCTACATCCACACGCCTTCCCTCCGTGGTCTGGGCAGGTGCCCTCTCCCCGGCTTGCACTCCCGTCCGTGCAGTGTTCCTGCCTGCCTCCTCCCCAGGTGCTCTGAAGTCCCTCAGCAGGTTCTGCTCTGCTTTAGGATCCTTTGTGTCCACTCACTCACCCCCGCTTCTCAGCTCCTACCTGTGGCCTCCTGGAGGGGAGGGGTCGTGGCCAATCCCTCTGAATCGTGTCTGCCGTGAATAACTGGATAGTGAGGTGAATGAATGAATGAATGAATGAGAAGCGCATGTCCCTAGAGCATTTGGGATATAGTTAGATTTCCTTGGGTTCACTCACTTCCCAGGTATGTCTCTTTTGCTTGAAGCAAGATTCAGTGGTGTTTTTGTGCACAGCTGCCTAGGGGGATGTTGGGGGCTTGAGTTGGAGGCTGTGGGGGAGGCTGGAGGCCCGGTCTCCCAGCCCTAGTTAACTCCAGGCATATGAAGCACACAGTGGACCTCTGCCCCTGGGATGCTGGCAGGGTCAGTGGACTGTCCCCAAACGCTGAGAGGCTGAGCGGAGTCCTCCCACCTGTGTCAGGTGTCTAGTCTCAGCCGAGGTACCCCAGCCCGCAGCTTGCTGGTGTTCATGGGTGTGGGTGGAGTGGTTTGTGTGCCTGTTCCGGGCCCCTCGCCAGGGCCCATGATAGTGGAGGCTGCAGTTCCGTGTGGAGGGGGCAGCCAGCTGTGTGTCTGGACGCAGCACAGGCTCTGGGACTCAGATCCTGTGTGAATCTGGGTTCTGTGATCCAGAAACCATATGACCTTGGGTCCCGCATGTAGCTGTGATGAGACTTCATTTCTTTTTTATGTAAGTCTGGATTAAAACCCACTTCCTAGAGTTTCTGTGAGCATCTGCCTGAGAGTACAAGTCCGGCATTGACACGTGCAGATCGCATGTGAGTTGAACACACCAAGGTC
Source organism: Phoca vitulina (assembly GCF_004348235.1). Taxonomy (NCBI): domain Eukaryota; kingdom Metazoa; phylum Chordata; class Mammalia; order Carnivora; family Phocidae; genus Phoca; species Phoca vitulina. The sequence continues at coordinate 66,073,073 of NW_022589710.1, read as the reverse complement.
AAGGACAGATTATGATAGTACGTGTGATCGGTATCAAGTAGTATTCCCCAAATGCCCGGGGAATACTATGGCGGTGGTGCAGGGTCTGAAAAGACATTTTTCAGGCAGAGAAGGAAAGGCAGGTAATCTGGGCGCAGGGAACAGCAGGTGCCAGCCCGTGTGTAAACACGTGGCCCCAAGCAGAGGATCAGGAGGGTGAGGGAAGGCTGAGTGCCTCTCCCTTGCCCTGGGCAGCAGGGGCCGTCAGCCCTGTGATGCGGGAAGATGGGTGGGTGGCCTGCTCGCCCGTCCTGCTGACGCCGGCTTAGAGGGGGGCGGGGCGGTGGCCGTGGCCTAGTGTCCAGGTTCTGTTTGGAGTCCCCTGGGATCCCGGCCTGCCCGGTGGTAGGCGCTGTGGCTGAGAGGCGTGGGCATGTTGGGTGGGCCCTGTGCCCGGCGTGCCCAGGGAGTGGTACACTAGGTGAAGGCTGAGCCCTGTGGGGCCAGGCAGGTTCACCCAGACACCCTCGTCTGGGTGACGATGTGGTCAACAGTGCTGGCCGTGGGACACAGCGTTTTCGCAGGTCACCCGCAGTTCTGAAGCACGTGTGCGTTGGTCGCTGTGTGGGTGGCCATAGTCACAGCAGCGGCCAAGGCCGGCTTGGTCCCTGTCCTCAGGGAGCTTGGAATCTAGCCCAGATGATGAATTTTTAATCAATAACCCAGGGCCAATAATGTGGCCTTGAGCAACTCATTGAAGTTCCCTGAGCCTCCTTTATTGCTCCTGTCAGTGGTCGCGGTGTGTAGTTATCACGAGGACTAAAGGAGGCCGTGCAGACGGGAGCCCCACGCCGCAGGCTCTAAGCCCCAGTTCCGCCAGGCCCCTGCGTTCTCCCCTCTCCTGGCACCCTGGCTGCCCACCTAGCAGTGCTCGTACTGTTCATCAAATGATTGAGGGGGCACTAGGTGTCTCGTCTCCCCCTGCAGCGTGAGCTCTGTCCATCTAGGGAGAGTACCTGGTGGACGCCCAGGGTGCCCAGCCTCTGTCTGTGCACTGAACAAAGGAAGGGCCAGTGGGGTCTTGGCTCTCAGCAGGACACACACTGCCACCTCGTTAGTTCAGCCCCGTCTCACCTGGGCCCCCACTTACTGGGCTTCTGTGCACTGGGATCCATGGAGGGCAACGAGGCAGAGGCACGCTGAATGTGGTAATGAGGATCTAGAAGATTCCGAGGCCTGGAGGGAGAGTGCAGGGATGGACTGGCCACGTCTGCCACGGGCAGTGGTGGAGGGGCGTGGGCTCTGTGAGGCAGAGCCTGGCTGAGCACCAGGGAGACCACACAGGAGTGGTACATCACCCCCACCCCCACCCCCACCAAAGTACATCTCTTACTTTTCCATGAGATGTAATCAGCATGATTTCACCGAGTTACCGCGGTTCGAGCCCACAGCAGCACCCCTCCGCTTCTTAGCACATGGGCTGGAGCAAAAGGTAAGGTGCCGGGCCCAGCACGCTATGCCCAGGTACCTTGGCCTGGGGTCCCAGGTCTCTACACGTTCCTCTCTTGCTGGGGCTTTTATCAGTCGGCACAGGGCTCAAGAGCACAGCCGGTTGTGTGGCCTCGGGCAAACCGCCTTGCCTCTTCCAGCCCTCAGTGTCCTCCTCCGTGAAATGGGGCCAGTGACAGTTCTTCGGGGCTTGTGTGGAGGCTCGGGTGAGGTCAGCTCTACTTAGCTGTGGACAGTCCCATGTAAGGACCTAGTGATGGCTTAGGGTTCCTGCTGTCGTGACTACTCCCATAGGTCTGACTTGGAGAGAGGCTGAGGTTTCACAGGGTACCTGCAGATCAAGCAGGGGTGATTCTAGATTTCGTAGACAGCCATGCTCAGAGATAATAGGAACACAAAACCTACAAAAACCACCCAGGTGGCCAGCTGACATTTTCTTTCTGGGATCATGAAAGGGGAGATGGTTTTTCAACTACTAAGGGGTCTACACATTTAAGGGATACTAGTGATAATAATTACTATCATTTTGGAACAGTGCAGACGATATTGTTAGCAGTTACAGATTCGGGAGGAGGACTGGGTGTGGACCAGTGAACCAAGCCCTCTCTTGGGGCACAGGGGACCCTGGGATCCGGCGTCCTGCCTTGCATCTGGGTCCTGGGTCCTTTTGCCCTCCCCCCCCCACCCCCAGTGGGCTTACTTGCTTTGTGAAACATCCCCCTCCAGGGGCCAGGCCTGCGGTGGCCTCGATTGGGTTCCAGGAAAGGATAATCGTGCCCTTCACTGAAGGGCACACAGCATGGCAGGAGAACCTCCTTCTTGGCCATTTTCATCGTAAAACAGGCCCTGACGAGTGTAGCGAGAAGGATCAGTCCCTCAGGTGGTGCTGAGCGCTGGAGAGCCGGCGGGGAGCGAACCTGGGGCCGGGAAGTCTGAGGAGGGCCGCGGCCCTCTCCCTGCTGGCTACGGGGCTCTCTCCGCTTGCTTCCCTGAGCTTCCATTCCCTCATGCACCGGCAGGGATGCAGCCCTTGCCTGGCCTTCCTCAGAGGCGGGGTGAGGAACGACGAAAGGCGCTAATGCTGGCAAAAATGCTAAACCAGCTACGGAGCACTTTGCAAACTGTGGAGGGCTGTGTGAAGCCAAGACCCGGTTCTTAGGTCAGCGTCCAAGGGTCCCGATTCTAATTTTGCCCGGCTTTGGAGAACGGCCCGGGCGGGATCTCACCTGTGGCCCTGCGTGAGCTGGGGGGTGGGGGGGGCATCCTCGCTGCCCCCTCTGAGCAGCAGCGGACCGCTCCTCTCCTGTAGGCACGAGTGCCCTTCCTCGTGGCGTCACTTGGCCTTTGGAAAAACCCGTTAAACTAGCGCGCTCAGCTGTGGCCTTTTCATTGAATAATTACTCAATTAAAGGTGTGTTTTTTATTGAACATCCCTGATACCTTTATTGGTATTATTAGAGTAACCAGCATAATAAGGAAGAACAATTATTTAAATGCTCATTAAAAAAAAAAAAGGAACAACCCCTCATGGCGGAGGGAGACTCCTCCGTTGCAGGAGGGTCCAGTTGCCAGTCGGTCCCCAAGCGTTACTGTAAGAAATGATGTTTCCTCACTGGGAACAGGTTTTCACTTCCCTGGAGCCTCTCATGCTTGAGGCAGGCTGCATGAACATTCCTGGTGGGTTTTATTACTGCCAGATTTAAACATGCACCGCCAGGTTCAAGGATGGATACTATACACCGAAACCTACAAAGCCGCACTCGTAACATCTGCGTCGTGCTCGATGGACAGTGTGTGTCCCCATGCAGGATCTCACTGGGTACCCCCAGCCCTCTTTAAAGGCAGGTATCTTCTTCCCATTCTACTGATGTAGAAATTGAGGCCCAAAGAGGTGGTGATTTGAGGGACTTCACCGTGCTGGGAACATCAAGGCCCTCGTAACTAGAGACGGCAGGGAGGGTTTCCAGGTTGAGAAAATCGTAAGGACTCCCTTTAGAGCCAGGAGAGCAAAGAAGATCCAGTCTGGGTTTCTGCCAACTGAGAGTAAAAGCGTCTGAGGAAGGAAGCAAGCAAGCAAGGACAGACACGGGCCCTGGGTTCTGAGCTGCCAAGCCGGATTTCGTGATCGAAGCGCAGCTGACATTTCTAGGTCTGTAGGCCGGGTTTGATGTTGCTGGTACGTCACTTCAAAATATTCTAGGCATCCACCGATCACGTGGCACCTCAGCAGCCACGCGGGGCGCGTGGTGGGAGTGGATCCTGTCTTGGTCGCTGGCTAAGTGGTCTCCTCGTGGAGCCGCCAGCTTACCTCTGGGCAGGTGGCCCTGAGCTTGAGGAGGGGGTGACCTCCGGTCCTGGGACGGGGAGGGGGCCAACCCTCTCGCCAGGGGTCTTCCATTGCATTTAAAAATGAGCTGTCCGTGAATGGTGTGCTGCGAGTGTAAAATATTTAGTGAGTTTTTGAATAGAAAAATGTTCTGAGTGGCTCTTCAAAGACTTCTGACATTGTTCACTTGTTAAAAGTGAGCAGCCCTAGTGCTCAAGGCTACTTCTAGGCAAGAGAGAACCATGAAGTGGTAATATGGAAATGAACATTTTATTAAGGGAAAAAAAAAGAAAAAGCTGGGGGAGAGTGGAAAGAGAGTTGTCTAGGGAGGGCCTTTGAGGGCTGTGAGATTTAAAAAAAGTCAGAAGCTGTCAGATCCTGGGAAGGCCGTCGCCTGCGGTCGCCTGCAGTGAATCTGGCCATCGTGCGAGGACAGTTTGGGAACCAAAGCAGTTCAGGGGTGTGGGAAAAGAAAGAGCTCACCCCGGCATGAGCAGTGGCTCTGAGATCCGATTTGATGGACACATAGCTCTTCCCCACCTGAGGGTGAATTACGGACAGGTAACTTCCTCCCTTGGCTGCTCCAGAGTTTTAGAAGTGTCTTTTTTTTTTTTTTTATTTTTTCCTTTCTTTTTTTTTTTTTTAAACAAGAAGTGGAAACATCTGAGCTCTTTAGAACATGTAGCTACATGCTTCCCAGCAGCTGCCATTTTGAGTTAAAAAAATGTTTTAATCGGCCATTTCGGCTGAAGAGAATTCTTTATTCCTGGCCTGCCGGGGAATTCTGCATTTTCTTCTGATATCCGCATTCCTCACCAGCAGTAGAACTTTCTAGAAAATATGTGGCCAGCAGAACAAGAAATAGGAAATGCTCTGGAGTTGAAATCCAAGGAGATGAAGATGATGAACAAAGAGATCGGGGAAAAGGGGGTGGGGTCCCACTTAAAAAATGAAGAACCAGAGCAGCTGTGTACCGTAAATCGATTAATTAGAGTTTCCAAAAGCCAAGGTGAAGGGTACAGAAACGCTCTTTAATTTGAAGATCTATGACCTTGTAGGATGTGGCACTTCATTTGTGTTATTAGCTCCTGTGTCAGAAAGGGACATTTTATTTATCTTCTTGTTATTTATTACGTATTTATTCTGCCTTGCTCTAGAAGAGGATTTGAAGAGGACTCTAAATATTGTGGTTTCTGGCCAGCTCTCTTGTGCGGCAGTCTGAGGCAGAGGGCTCCGTTCGCCCAAGTCCATTAACTAATCAGCTAGGCAGGAGGTGGTGTTTTCTCTGCCAGCTGAGGGGTGTGCCGGAAGGGAAGGCCCAGGGTTGGTGCCACCGTATAGCGGGCGCCCCATGAGAAACATGGCGGCCCAGGGCCTTGGGAGGCCTCCCTGTCGTTTTCCAGGCGGGGAAAATTCCCCTCGGGGACTCCAGCGTGGGGAACTGAATTGCCCAGACGGACTGGGTACACCGGAGAAAGAAAATTGCCTCAGAAGTTCTCCTTGAGCTGTTAGCAAAAGCAGAGTGAAGCCGAACCTCACAGTTCTTTTTTCCTCTCTGTCCTTCCCCCCTGCCCACTGGTCTCCTTACCACCAAACACGCAGACACAGACTAGGAGCCGGGAGTGAACGGATCACTATGGGGCACCACACTCCTAAAGCCTGTCTTGGTTTCCAAAGGAGGTGGGTGTTCTGGCCCAGTTGGTTCTGGGGTCTGGGAGGATCTCCACCCTGCCTGCTGGACGGGCTGGTCCCTTTCTGTGACACCTCAGGCCCTGCATGGGGCGGGGAGGTCTCTGCCCTCTGAAGCTGTCCAGCCGAGCCTGTGAACATTGGGTCCTTCGGTCATTTGGTTTTTACAGCTAAATGTGAAGCCCCCGGAAACATAACTTGTGTACGGAAAACAAAAAATAAATCTCTGTGCGGGATTTCGGAAGGTCTTTTGGGGAGAGGCTGAGATGGGGGGGGTCTTCTCCACTCTGCACCCTGCTGTATTCTCAGGTCACCTTCTGACTTGGGGTCTGGAAATTAATTTGCAGCTTTGGCTTCACCAGGGAGTGTGCGGCTACCATACTTCATCAGCATTAAAACCTTCCAGGTACAGGAAAGTTTGAAAAAACAAAAGGGGTTTTTCAAGATCTGGGCTGTGATGTCTTGTTCCCTGTTCCCTCCCTGGCTAGCGAGCGAATCTCATGGCAGAAAGCAGGGCCTGCCCGCACCTGCCCCTTTATAGAGAGCATTAGGAGCAACCCAGACTGGAAAAGCAGCAGGCTGCCCCCGGAGGTTGAGGAGGGCGGCCACGAGACAGGTTCTGGATGAAACGTTCAGCCTCCATTTTCTGACTGCCTCAATGGTGGACAAAGACTGACGTTTTTGGCTCAGTGCCACAAGTGTCCACTAAGATTTGCCCCCGATGTCACCAGGGCCGGCATGTAACAGATCCACACTTGCCACCGTTCATTCGACCGCCCCGTCAGATTTGACATTCTCCCATTCAGGTAGCATTCCGGCAAAGGTCTTCATGCTTGTCAGTGGCCCCCGCTCCCTCCCGCCCAGGGTCCTGCGGAGGCCAGATTCCACGGGGTGGGTAGGGGTGTGTGTGAGGCCAGAGGGGGAATCGGAGGTCAGTGGGCTTCCTAACATGCTAAATTCCTTCTGCTCCTATATGTTCATGTGTAAATTTGACGGTACTTTCGGCATGCATGCTGGTGTGTGAAACCCTAGTATTTCCTATAGCTGAAATCCCAAATGATGCAGAGGTATCAGCCATTTCTCTTTAAAAAAAATGTTTGCCAGGCAATTGAGTTTGACTTGTGTTTTTTAGAACCCCTTGGATCAAATATTGCCTAATCACTGGTTCTGAAGCTGAGGGGGAGCCATGAGCTGCGGGTTTGCCCCCCAGGGGACATTTGGTTGGGCCTGGAGAGATTTGCGACCCTCCTAACTGGGGGAGGGAGTGCTACTGGCTTGTACTGGGTAGAGGCCAGGGATGCTGCTGAACATTCTACAAAGCACAGGACCCCCGACCCGCACCCCAGAATCCTCCTGGTCCAAACGTCAATAGTGCCTTGGTTGACAAACCTTGGTCTGTCATGGTTGCAGGTGTCCCGGCTGTTCGATCGTTGACATCGGGCATTCTCACAACACGGCCTCATTTGGCTTCTGAGATGATGGGGATAAGAGCAACTTTTCTTTAGGGGAGCAAGCCGAGGTCTAGGAATTGGGGGTGCTTGCTGAGGTCGTGTGGCCGATCTGGGCTTTGCCGGGGCCACCTGCCCACAGAGCCAGCTTCTTCAGCTCTCCAGTCGGGTGGGGTCTTGGCCCGCCGGAGGGTCCGACACGTCGCCGGCCCCGGCCCGCTCCGAAGGGCCCCCCCGCCCCGCGGCCGCCTTCCAGGGCC